>NW_026020248.1:0-40341 GCF_900185275.1 Solanum verrucosum
GGGTTTTTGTTTTTTTAGGTTTAGGGTTTACGTTTTTTAGGATTTTGGGTCTAGAGCTTAAGATTTTAGGTCTTTTAAATGGATTTTGGGGTTTATTTTAGGTTTTATAGGATTCAGGGTTCTCAAGGTTTAGGGTTTAGGGTTTCTTAGTGTTTTAGGTTTAGGATAAAGGTTTGGGTTTTTTAGGTTTAGGATTTTTAGGGTTTTATAGGTCTAGGGTTTAGGGCTTAGGGTTTTTCTTGGTTTTTTTAGGGTTTAGCATATACGATTTAGGGCTTAATAGGGATTAGATCTTAGTGTTTTTTAAGGTTTAGGGGTTTTGGGTTTTTGAGGGTTAAGTGTTTCTTAGGGTTTTTTTTAGTGTTTAAGGTATAGGGCCTAGGGTCTTTTTTAGTGTTTAAGTTTTAGGGCATAGGGTTTCTAGGGTTTAGATCTTAGAGATTTTAGGTTTGGGGTTTTAGGGTTTTTAGGGTTGAGGGTTAAGTGTTTCTTAGGGTTCTCTAGGGTTTAGGGTTTATGGCGTAGATTTTTTTGTGGTTTTTAGATTTAGGGTTATGGATTTTTAGGATTTAGGTTTTAGAGCTAAGGGTTTTGTAAGGTTTTTAGGGTTTATAGGATTTATAGTTTCTTAATGTTTAAGGTTTAGGGTTTCTTAGGGTTTTAGGTTTAGAACTTAGGGGGGGTTTAGATTTGTGTTTGAATTTTTTGGGTTAAGGTTTTTAAGGATTTTATAGATTTTGGGTTTAGGGCTTAAGGCTATTTGTGTATGTTTTTTAGTGTTTAGAATATACAATTTAGGGCTTTATAGGGTTTAGAGCTTAGAGTGTTTTTAGGTTTAGGGGTTTTTGGGTCTTTTAGGGTTTTAAGGGTTAAGTGTTTCTTAGGGTTTTTTTAAGATTTAGGGTTACAACCTAGGGTTTTTGTGTGTTTTCAGGTTTAGCGTTTATAGATTTTTAGGATTTAGGGTTTAAAGGTTAGGGTGTTTTAGGGGTGTTAAATGGTTTTAGGGTATATTTTTGGGTTTGTAGGATTTAGGGTTTCTTTTGGTTTTAGGTTTAAGATTAGGGGTTTTAGGTTTAGGTGTTTTTGGGTTTTTTTATGGATTTTTAGGATTAAGTGTTTCTTAGAGTTTAGGTTTTTTTGTGTTTTTTAGATTTAAGGTTTACATATTTTAAGGATTTACGGTTTTGAGCTTAGTGTTTTGTTGGGGTTTAAATGGCTTTTAGGGTTTATTGTATTTAGGTTTCTTAAGGTTTAGGGGTTTAGGGTTTCTTAGGGTTTTTGGTTAGTGTTTAGGGTTTTTTAGGTTAAGTGTTTTATCTAGGTTTTTAGGGTTTAGGGCTTTGGGTTTTATAGATTAATGTTTTTTAGTGTTTTACAGACTTATGATTTAGGCCTTAGGGATTTTTTGTGTTCTTTAAGGTTTAAAATATAAGATTTACTGCTTTATAGAGTTTAGAGCTTAGAGATTTTTAGGTTTAGGGGTTTTTGAGTTTTTTAGACTTTTTAAGAGTTACGTGTTTCTTAGGGTTCTTTAGGGTTTATGATTTAGGGATTAGGTTTTTTTTAAGGTTTAGGGTTTTTAGGCATTTTAAATGGTTTTTAGGGTTTATTGGAAATAGAGTTTCTTAAAGTTTAGAGTTCCTTAGGGTTTTATGTTTAGGATTTATGGTTTTAGGTTATGGTTTAGGGTTTGAGGCTTAGGATTTTTTTAGGTTTAGGGTTTAGATTAAGGGTTTTATCTAGGTATTTAGCGTTTAGGGCTTTGGGTTTTTTAGGTTAAGGGTTTTATAGGTTTAGGGTTTAGGGCTTAGGGTTTTTTTTGTGTTTTTTAGGGTTTAACATATACGATTTAGGGCTTTATAGGGTTTAGAGCTTAGTGTTTTTTAGGTTTAGGGGTTTTTGGATTTTTTTGGATTTTTTAGGGTTTTTGAGGGTTAAGTGTTTCTTAGGGTTTTTTAGGGTTTAAGGTTTAGGGCTTAGGTTTTTTTTTAGGGGTTTTTAGGTATAGGGTATACATATTTTTACGATTTAGGATTTAGAGCTTAGGGTATTGTAGGGGTTTTAAATGGTTTTAGAGTTTATTTTGGGGTTTATAGGATTTAGAGTTTCTTAATGTTTAGGTTTTACGGTTTCTTAGTGTTTTAGGTTTACGATTTAGGGTTTCAGGTTAGGGTTTACGGTTTAGGGCTTAGGGATTTTTTATGCTTATGGTTTTAGGTTAAGGGTTTTATCTAGGTTTTTAGGGTTTAGGGCTTTGGGTTATTTATGTTAAGTTTTTTTTTAGGTTTTTATAGGTTTAGAGTTTAGGGATTAGGTACTTTTTGTGTTTCTTAGGATTTGGCATATACGATTTAGGGCTTTATAGGGTTTAGAGCTTGGAGTTTTTTAGGTTTAGGGAATTATGGGTTTTTTAGGGTGTGTAGGTTAAGTGTTTCTTAGGGTTTATTGAATTTAGGGCTTCAAGTTTTTTTTAGTATTCTTTAGGTTTAGGGTTTACGGATTTTTAGGATATAGGATTTACAACTTAGAATTTTGTAGGGGTTTTAAAGGGATTTTAGGGTTCCTTTTAGGTTTTATAGGATTTGGGTTTCTTAAGGTTTACGGTTTAGGGTTTCTTAGGGTTTTAGGTTTTGGATAAACGTTTGGGTCTTTTAGGGTTTTATAGGTTTAGGGCCTAGGGGTTTTCTTGGATATTTTAGGGTTTAGCATATACGATTTAGGGCTTAATATGGTTTAGAGCTTTGAGTTTTTTTATGTTTAGGGGTTTTGGGGGGTTTTTAGGGTGTGTAGGGGTTAAGTGTTTCTTAGGGTTTTTAGAGTTTAGGGCTTAGGGTTTTTTGTGTTTTTTAGGTTTAGGGTTTACAAATTTTTAGAATTTAGTGTCTAGAGCTTAGAATTTTGTAGGTCTTTTGATTGATTTTAGGGTTTATTTTAAGTTATATAGTATTTAGGGTTCTTAAGGTTTAGGGTTTAGGGTTTCTTAGGGTTTTAGGTTTAGGATAAAGGTTTGGGTTTTTTAGGTTTAGGGTTTAGGGCTTAGGGTTTTTCTTTTTATTTTTTAGGGTTTAGCATATACGATTTAGGGCTTAATAGGGTTTAGAGCTTAGAGTTTTTTTAGGTTTAGGGGTTCTGGATTTTTGAGGGTTAAGTTTTTCTTATGGTTTTTTAGTGTTTAAGGTTTAGGGCCTAGGTTTTTTTTGTATTTTTTAGATTTAGGGTTTATGGATTTTTAGGATTTAAGGTTTAGAGCTTAGGGTTTTATTGGGGTTTTAAATGGTTTTTAGGGTTTTTTAGGGATTAAAGGATTTTGGGTTTCTAAAAGTTCAAGGTTTAGAGGTTCTTAAGGTTTTAGGTTTAGGATTCTGGGTTGGGGTTTGGGTTTAGGGTTTAAGGCTTAGGGTTTTTTGTAAGTTTAGGGATTTAGGTTAACGGGTTTATCAAGGTTTTTAGGGTTTTTTAAGTTTAGGTTTTTCAGGGTTCTATAGGTTTAGAGTTTAGGGCTTAGGGACTTTTTTTTGTGTTTTTTTAGGATTTGCATATATAATTTAGGGCTTTATAGGGTTTAGAGCTTCTAATATTTTATATTTAGGGGTTTTGGTGTTTATTTAGGGTTTTTAAGGGTTAACTATTTCTTAGGGTTTTTTAGGGTTTAGGATTTATGGCTTATAGTTTTTTGTGTGTTTTTAGGTATAGGGTTACAGATTATTAGGATTTAGGGTTAGGGCTTAGGGTTTTTTTGTGTTTTTAAGGTTTACGGTTTACGGATTTTTAGGATTTAAGGTTTAGAGCTTTGGGTTTTGTAGGAATTTTAAATGGTTTTTAGGGTTTATAAGATTTAGAGTTTCTTAAGGTTTATAAGATTTTGGGTTTCTTAGGGTTTTAGGTTTAGGATTCAAGTTTTTTTTTGTGTTTTTAGGGTTTAGCATATACGATTTAGGGCTTTATAGGTTAGAGGTTAGAGTTTTTTTGGTTTAGGGGTTTTTGGGTCTTTTAGAGTTTTTAAGGGTGAAATGTTTCTTAGGGTGTTTTAGGGTTTAGGGCTTAGGATTCTTTTTTTGTGTTTTTTAGGTTTAGGGTTTTCGAATCTTTAAGATTTAAGGTTTAGAACTTAGGGTTTTGTAAGGGTTTTGAAAGGTTTTTATTGTTTATTTTAGGGTTTTGGGTTTAGGGTTTTGTAGGGATTTAGAATGACTTTTAGGGTTATTTTAGGGTTTATCGGATTTAGGGTTTAGGGTTTCTTGGGGTTTAGGGTTCAGGGCTTAGGATTTTTTTTGTATTTTTTAGGTTAAGGGTTCACGAATCTTTAAGATTTAAGGTTTAGAGCTTCGGGTTTTGTAGGGGGTTTGAATGGTTTTTAGGGGTTGTTTTAGGGTTTATAGGATTTACGGTTTCTTAAGGTCTAGGGTTTAGGGTTTCTAAGGGTTTTAGGTTTAGGGTTTATGTTTTAGGTTTTTTAGGTTTAGGGTCTTATCTAGGTTTTTCGGGTTTTGGGTTTTTTAGGTTAAGGTTTTTTAGGGTTTTATAGGTTTAGAGTTTAGAGTTTAGGGTTTTTTTTGTTTTTAAAAGTTAAAATATAAAATTAATTAGGGTTTTATAGGGATTAGATCTTCGAGATTTTAGATTTTTGGCTTTTAGGGTTTAGGATTAAGTGTTTCTTAGGGTTTAGGGTTTATGGGGTAGGTTTTTTTTTGTGTTTTTTTGTTTAGGGTTACGGATTTTTAGGATTTAGGGTTTAGAGCTAAGGGTTTTGTAGGGGTTTTAAGGTTTATTTTAGGGTTTATAGGATTTAGGGTTTCTTAAGGTTTGAGGTTTAAATTTAGGGGGTGTATAGGTTTTGGGCTTTGGGATTTTTGGGTTAAGGTTTTTTTAGGATTTTATAGATTTAGGGTTTAGGGCTTTGGGTTTTTTGTGTATGTTTTTTAGGATTTTATAAATTTAGGGTTTAGGGCTTTGGGTTTTTGTGTATGTTTTTTTGGGTTTAGCATATACGATTTAGGGCTTTATAGGGTTTAGAGCTTAGAGTTTTTTTAATTTTAGGGGTTTTAAGGGTTAAGTGTTTCTTAGGGTTTTTAGAGTTTAGGGATTTGGGTTTTTTTTTTATGTTTTCTTAGGTTTAGGGTTTATAGATTTTTACGATTTAGGGTCTAGAGCTTAGGATTGTGTAGGACTTTTAAATGGAATTTAGGTTTATTTTAGGTTTTATATGATTCAGTTTTCTTAAGGTTAGGGTTTAGGGTTTCTTAGGCTTTTAGGTTTAGGTTAAAGGTTTGGGTTTTTTAGGTTTAGGTTTTTTAGGGTTTTATAGGGTTTAGGGCTTAATAGGGTTTAGAGCTTAGACTTTTTTTAGGTTTAGGGGTTTTGGGTTATTCAGAGTTAAGTGTTTCTTATGTTTTTCTTAGTGTTTATGGTTTAGGGCCTAGGGTTTTTTAGTGTTTAAGGTTTAGGGCCTAAGGTTTATAGTGTTTAGATCTTAGAGATTTTAGGTTTGGGGGTTTTAGGGTTTTTAGGGTTAAGTGTTTATTAGGGTTTTTTAGGGTTTAGGGTTTATGGCTTAGGTTTTTTTTTGTGATTTTTAGGTTTAGGGCTACGGATTTTTAGGATTTAGGGTTTACAGCTAAGGTTTTGTAAGGGTTTTAGGGTTTATTTTAGGGTTTATAGGATTTAGGGTTTCTTAAGGTTTAAGGTTTAGGGTGTCTTAGTGTTTTAGGTTTAGAATTTAGGGGGATTTTAGGTTTTGGGCTTTGGGTTTTTTGGGTTAAGGGATTTTACAATTTAAATTGTTTTTAGTGTTTATTTTAGGGTTTATAGGACTTAGGGTTTCATAAGGTTTAGGGTTAAGGGTTTCTTAGGGTTTTAGGTTTAAGAAATAGGGTTTTAGGTTAGGGTTTAGGGTTAAGAACTTAGGGATTTTTTAGGTTTATGGTTTTACGTTATTGTTTTCTAGCTATTTATTAGGGTTTAGGGATTAGGGTTTTTTAGATTAAGATTTTTAGGGTTTTAGGGTTTAGGGCTTAGGGTTTTTTATTGTGTTTTAGAGTTACGCATATACAATTTAGGGCTTCATAGGGTTTAGAGCTTGAAGTTTTTAGTTGTTTTGGGTTTTTTAGTGTTTTGTAGGGTTTTTAAGGTTAAAGTGTTTCTTAAGATTTTTTAGAGTTTAGGGTTTAGGGTTTAGCGTGTTTTTTGTGTAATTTAGGTTTAGGGTTCACGGATTTTTAGGATTTAGGGTTAAGAGCTTAGGGTTTTTAGGGGTTTTAAATGGTTTTGGGGTTTATTTTAAGGTTTATAGGATTTAGGGTTTTTTATAGTTTAGGGTTTCTTATAGTTTAGGGTTTTAGCATATACGATTTGGGGCTTTATAAGTTTTAGAGCTTAGAGTTTTTTTAAGGGTTAAGAATTTCTTAGGGTTTTTTAGAATTTAGGGTTTAGGGCTTAGACTTTTTTGTGTTTTTTAGATTTAGGGTTTACAATTTTTTTGGATTCAAGGTTTAGAGCTTAGGGTTTTGTAGGGGTTTTAAATGGTTTTTAGGGTTTTTAAAGGGATTATAGGATGTTGGGTGTCTAAAGGTTTATGGTTTAGGGTTTCTTTGGGTTTTAGGATTAGAATTTACGGTTTTAGGGTTTATTGTTTAGGGCTTAGGGTTTTTTGAGGTTTCGGGATTTAGGATAAGGGTTTTATATACCTAGGTTTTTAGGGTTTCTTGAGTTAAGGTTTTTCAGGGTTTTGGGCTGTGGGTTTGTATGTTTATTTTTAGGATTTTGCATATACGATTTAGGGCTTTATAGGGTTTAGAGCCTATACTATTTTAGATTTTGGGGTTTTTAAAAAAAAATAGTTTTTATGGTTTAAGTGTTTCTTTGGGTTTTAAACGGTCTAAGGTTTATGGCTTATGGTTTTTTGTGGTTGTTTGGTTTAGGGTTATAGATTTTTTGGATTTAGGGTTGAGAGATTAGGGTTTTGTAGGGGTTTTAAATGGGTTTTAGGGTTTATTTTAGGGTTTATGCGATTTTGGGTTTCTTATGGTTTAAGGTTTAGGGTTTCTTTGGGTTTTAGGTTTAGGGTTTTTAGGTTAACGACTTTATGTAGGGTTTTAGGTTTAGGGCTTTGGGTTTTTTTGCATTAATGTTTTTTTAGGGTTTTATTGATTTAGGGTTTAGGGCTAAGTGTTTTTTCCTGTGTATATTAGGGTTTAGCATATAGGATTTATGGCTTTATAGGGTTTAGAGCTTAGTGTATTTTAAGTTTATGGGTTTCTTGATTTTTAAGGCTTTTATGGATTAAGTATCTCTTAGGATTTTTTTAGGGTTTAGGGCCTACAATTTTTTTTAATGTTATTTAGCTTTAGGGTTTACCTATTTTTAGAATTTAGGGTTTAGAGCTTAGGGTTTTGTAGGGGTTTTGAATGGTTTTTAGGGTTTATTTTAGAGTTTATATGGTTTAGGGTTTAGGGTTTCTTAGGGTTGTAGGTTTAGGATTTATGGTTTTAAGTTAGGGTTTAGGGCTTATGGTTATTTTAGGTTTGAGATTTTAGGTTAAGGGTTTTATCGAGGTTTTAGGGTTTAGGGCTTTGGGTTTTTTAGATTAATATTTTTTAGGATTTTATAGGGTTAGGGTTTAGGGATTAGGGATTTTTTGTGTTCTTTAAGGTTTAAAATATAAGATTTACTACTTTATAGAGTTTAGAGTTTAGAGTTTTTTTAGTGTAAGGGTTTTTGTGTTATTAAGGGTTAAGTGTTTTTAGGGTTTATTTTAAGGTGTATGGGATATAGTGTTTCTTAAAGTTTAGGATTTCGTAGGGTTTTAGGGTTAGGATTTACGGTTTTAGGTTAGGGTTTAGGGCTTGAGGCTTATGGTTTTTTAGGTTTAGGGTTTAGATTAAGGGTTTTATCTAGGTTTTTAGGGTTTAGGGCTTTGGGTTTTTTAGGTTAAGGGTTTTATAGGTTTAGGGCTTAGGGATTTTTTTTTAATGTTTTTCAGGGTATAACATATACGATTTAGGGCTTTATAGGGTTTAGAACTTGGTGTTTTTTAGGTTTAGGGATTTTTGGGTTCTTTTCAGATTTTTTGGTGTTTTTGACGGTTAAGTGTTTCTTAGGGTTTTTTAGGGTTTAAGGTTTAGGGCTTAGGGCTTTTTTATTTGGGTTTTTTAGGAATGGGGTTTACATATTTTAAGGATTTGGGATTTAGAGCTTAGGGTATTGTTGGGTTTTAAAATGGTTTTAGGGCTTATTTTGGGCTTTATAGGATTTAGAGTTTCTTAATGTTTAGCGTTTATAGTTTCTTAGTGTTTTAGGTTTATGATTTAAGGTTTCAGGTTAGGGTTTACGGTTTAGGGCTTAGGGATTTTTTATGCTTAAGGTTTTAGTTAACGGTTTTATATAGGTTTTTAGGGTTTAGGTCTTTGGCTTATTTAGGTTAAAGTTTTTTTTAGGGTTTTATAGGTTTAGAGTTTAGGGACTAGGGTCTTTTTGTGTTTCTTAGGGTTTAGCATATACAATTCAGGGCTTTACAAGGTTTAGAGCTTGGAATTTTTTCAGATTTAGGGGGTTTTGGGTTTTTTAGGGTATGTAGGGGTTAAGTGTTTTTTTAGGGATAATTAAATTTTGGGCTTCAATTTTTTATTTTTTTCGTGTTTTATAGGTTTAGGATTTATGGATTTTTAGGATTTAGAGCTTAGGCTTATTTGTGATGATAACCCTGTGTTACACCATCATTATTGAGCTACTAGAAAGTAAATAAGCTATTGAATTCATTTTTTTAAGGTTGTATATCCTCGTGTACGAGTTGAAGATTTTGATACGCTAGTTGCTCTATGATTTGAACTAGTGAAGTCGCGTTGGACTGTTTTTGTGCTAAAGAACTGAGGTTTGTGTATAAACTTATACCTGTACTCTTTTTACCTGCTGGCATATCTGAAGGTTTACTTTGGTACCCTGGCTACCTCTTGTCACTTTGCATTGTCGTGTTGGTATCCTTTAAGACGTTATAAACGCTTGTGTAACTCGCCCACTTTTACGGATTGTTTAATCTCTTGGCACTCTTGTTGGGACCTTGTCCTTCTTGTGGTTGTTACTTTGTCACTCTTGGCATGCCTTTTGATTCGGATCTTTACCATCTTGACTCTGGATTTTTAGTCCGTCTTAAGAATGTAAGTTGTGTATTTTAAGTACGAACTAGAAAGCCATTTTTAATATGGTTCTTGGTTCTCTTTATTATTGGGTTTTGACCCTTCTTGATACCTGCTTGTGCTTGGTGTGACAACATGATGTATATATTGGCGAGCCTTGATGTTGAATCTTTTGGAAAACTGTACTATGAGCATTCTTGACATTTGGATCTTTAAATATCAAACCTGATACTCTTTATATATTGTTTACTTCATTTATTTATTCTGTTCAATTATGCTGCCCTTTACTTGAGAATGATAACTTGGAGAATTTGAGGGCTCCGAACCTATAGTTTTTACACCACTAAGTTATATGCTTAGCGATAGTTTTTTCTATCGTAGGGAATGTTCGAGAGGATGCTTGAAGTTGGCCATTGAACGTGGAGATTTTGAAAGCTTTAAGGAAGATCACATTTGCATATAGGCATATATATTTTGTATAAACCTTTCAACTTGTACATGATCTATGTTTTGTATATTTACATGAGAATTTGAGGGCTGATTTGGTCATGTCACCATCGGTTGTAATATAAGTATCGTTATACGTTTTTATCTTTCGGTGTGTTTAAACACAAGTCTTGTAATATACCAAATTTACTATTTGTTTCGAATGTTTGTGTGAAGCATGAGAAGGCTGATTTCGGTACTCGGAAGCTTGTAATATTCTTGTTACTTCTTCCTTGAGTGTGAGGATAATATATATACATGAAAAGCTCGTCGGTTATTTGCTTAAATTACTTTTCGGAGGTCATTATGAATCTAATCCCTCTATTAGATTATAATCAGTATTCCCTCGTTAATCGCTTTTGAATCTCGCAAGTATAAGTTAGGTCTCTTTAAAAAGGGTCACTACAAGTGTTGGTATCAGAGCCTAGGTTTGTGGTTTTAGGAGTTTTGATTTGAATTGCTTGTTCACTTTCGAAAAAGGTACTATTTGTATTATTTGGTCAATTACATAGTTTTTAATGTTTTTTTATTGAATGTAGAGTGCATATGCATCAAGTACATATCCCTAATGCAATGTGATCTTTCCTTTTGAAGGAATTAAGTCGTGGCCACTTCTTCTGACCGACCTATGGAAGCTGTTCGTGAAGGTTCGGGTGCCTCTGTTTCCCAACCTCATGCACTGGAAGGGATTGGAGAACATATCTCGAATCAGTATGTTCCCCATACTAGTGGTTCTGAAGTGGGAAACCATCAGGGTGTAAGAGCTGGTCCACATCCTCACATGAGTCATGGTACTCAAACCATGAATCCTCATTTTCAACAAATGGCTGAATTCTTCCACCACATGGCTGAATCGATGCATGATCCCCATAGGATTTACTTTGAGAAAATGAGGAAAATGGGTGAAGTGGAGTTTGAAGGCATTGTTGATCCCAGTGATGCTGAACAATGGCTTGATCGCATGGAGAGGGTATTTGAGCAGATAGAGTATTAAGATGTTGAAAAATTTAAGTATGCTATTTCACTATTACAAATGGATACTTACAATTGGTGGGTAAGTGTTCTGAATGCCAAGGTAAAACCTCCTGTTCTTACTTGGGATGATTTTCTTAAGGAATTTCGTATGAAGTATGTCCCACCTGCTTATTGTGATGCAAAGAAAAAAGAGTTTTTGAATCTAAGGCAACGAGGCTTGTCTATTGCTGAATACGAACAGAAGTTTCTAAGGATCTCTCTTTATGCTAGTGGTATTATTAAAGAGGAAAGCAACAAGTGTAGGAAGTTTGAAGACGGTTTAAATGATTCCATTAAGAAGAATGTGGCGATCCTGTAACATGAGAAATTTTGTAAGTTAGTGTCTGCTGCTTTTACTTGGGAACGACTTGATAAAGAAGAAGCTAGTAGAAATGAAAACAGATTCCGAAAGCCTAGACCAGATTTTGGGGCTCCATCCAAAAGGGGAAGGTTTGATAATTTTAAGGCTGGTAATGATAACAGGCCACCTCAACAAAGTTAAAATAGATCAGAATTTTCTACAGCTAGCACTCCAAATTATGGCCAAGGCAAGCCTCGCGTTCCCACTTGTCTACAATGTGGAAAGAATCATTATGGTACTTGCAGGAAAGCTTCTGGTGCATGTTTCAATTGTGGGAGCTTTGATTATAAAGTGAAGGATTGTCCCAATCCTCATAATGCTCCATCGTTGAGAACTGAAGTCTCAGTTCATAAGCCTTCTGTCAACCCTCCTCAAACTAATAGAGGTGCAAGACCTAAAAACACCCAGGCAGCAGGTACAAGTGCAGCTAATCAAGCTAGTGGGCAAAGGGCTACTGCATGTACTTATGCTATGAGGTAGAGGGATGATCAAGATGGACAAGACATGGTTGTCGGTAAATTTCACTTATTTGGCTTATTTGTGTTTACATTATTTGATCCTGGTTCTACACATTCCTATATTTGTTCATCACTTGTTCTTTCTGAAAATGTGAAATCTGTGAGACTTAATTACGATGTGCTGGTTGAAAGTCCTTTGGGTTATCAAGTTGTTTGTAATCAAATTTACCAAGATTGTCCCTTCGTGATTTAAAACCTAGTCTTCCCTGTTGATTTAATTGAAATGCCCTTCAAGGATTTTGATGTTATTATCGGGATGGATTGGCTTTATAAATATCATGCGGTGGTAGATTGTAGGTCTAAGCTTGTGACTTTTAAAGATCCTACATTTTCACACATCATTGTACAAGGTGAAAGATCAGTGACATCTAGTTTTATTTCTGCCGCCTTGGCAAGAAAGTTGATGCATCAAGGTTGTGGGGCATACCTTTCTGACATAGTTGATACACAGTTGAAGAGTCCTTGTATCAAGGACATAATTGTTGTATGTGATTATCCAGAAGTATTTCCAGAAAACCTTTCGGGATTGCCCCCAAAAAGAGAGGTTGAATTTCCAATCGAGCTTATTCCTGGATCTACTCCTAATTCGATCACCCCTTATATAATGGCTCCAGTAGAGTTAAGAGAATTGAAAGCTCAATTGCAAGAACTACTTGAGAAAGGTTTTATTCGACCTAGTGTTTCTCCTTGGCGAGCCCCTGTTTTATTTGTAAAGAAGAAAGATGGCACTCTTAGGCTTTGTATTGACTACAGACAATTGAACAGAATAACAATCAATAATAGATATCAACTACCACGAATTGATGATATTTTTGACCAACTTAAAGGTGCTAAAGTATTCTCAAAAAGTGATTTAAGGTCTGGATATCACCAACTGCGTGTTAGAGAGAAAGATATTCCTAAAACTCCTTTTAGAACTCGATATGGTCATTATGAATTTTTGGTGATGCCATTCGGAATGACAAATGCTCCTGCGGTATCCATGGATCTAATGAATTGGGTATTCAAGCCTTATCTTGATCAGTTTGTGGTTGTCTTTATAGATGATATTTTAATATTTTCCAGAAGTAATGAAGACCATGATAAACACCTCCGCATTATTTTGAAAATTTTGAAGGAGAAAGAATTTTATGCTAAACTTTCCAAGTGTGAATTTTGGCTTGATGAAGTAGCTTTTCTGGGACATGTTGTATCAATTGAAGGTGTGAAGGTGGATCCTAGTAAAATACACGCAGTTGTTGAATGGAGACCTCCCAAAAGTCCGACTGAGGTAAGAACTTTCTTAGGCTTAGCAAGAAGTTTCTTGGGCTTAGCAGGATACTAAGAAGATTTGTGAAAGGCTTTTTCATTAACGCCTCTCATTTGACTAAGCTGTTGCAGAAGGAAGTAAAGTTTATTTGGGATGACAAATGTCAAGAGAGCTTTGAAACTCTCAAATCCTTGTTGACTCAAGCGCCTATACTTACTCTACCAATTGAAGGGAAAAAGTATGTAGAATACAGTGATGCTTCTCACAATGGTCTCGGATGCATTTTGATGCAACAAGGGAAGGTAATTTCTTATGCCTCTCGGAAATTAAAACCGCCTGAATTAAATTATCCTACTCATGATCTTGAACTTGCTGCTATAGTGTTTGCTTTAAAAATATGCCGGCATTATATATATGGAGAGGAATGTCATATCTTCACTGATCACAAGAGCTTAAAGTACTTGGGTACTCAAAAGGAGCTAAACCTTCGACAATGTAGATGTCTTGAACTCATCAAGGATTATGACTGCATGATTGATTATCATCCAGGTAAAGCCAATGTGGTTGCAGATGCCTTAAGTCGGAAATACTTCGCAAGCATTTCTTTGAGTCCTTTACCCTTGCTTCTTGAGTTAGAGCCATAAATGTTTGTTTTACACTTGACTCAAATGGTTCAGCTATTGCTAATTTACAAGTAAAGCCAATATTACTTGAACAGGTGAAAGAAGCACAAATGTTAGATGAGAAACTTGTAAAATTGACTAGAGAAGTTCAAAGTGGGGAAAAACTTGATTTTACATTTACGGAGGATGGTGGCTTATTTTATCAAAACATGTTATGTGTCCCTAATGATGACAAAATGAGGAGAGAAATATTGAATGAAGCACATATTTCACCATATGCAATGCATCCTAGAGGTACAAAGATGTACCGGATTATCAAGAAAAATTATTGGTGGAATGGTATGAAGAGAGACATTGCGGAGTTCGTCTCAAAATGTTTGGTTTGTCAACAAGTAAAGGCAGAACATCAAGTCCCAGTGGGTTTACTACAACCCTTGTCGATGCGGGAATGAAAATGGGAGTGAATGACTATGGACTTTGTGTCTGGACTTCCTCGCACTCAGAGAAATCATGATGCAATATGGGTGATTGTGGACAGGTTAACCAAGAGTGCTCACTTCTTAGCAATCGGGATGGATTACTCACTTGAGTGTTTAGACGAGTTGTATATTAATGAGATTGTAAGACTACATGGGATCCTTGTGTCTATTGTATCAGACCGGGACCCAAGGTTTACATCTTGATTTTTGGGGTAGCTTGCAGGAAGCTTTGGGTACTAAGTTGAGGTTTAGCACTTCGTTCCATCCTCAAATAGACGGCCAGTCGGAAAGAGTGATACAAATTTTGGAGGATATGCTTCGATCTTGCATTATGGAGTTTGAGGGTAGTTGGGACAAATACTTAGCTTTGATAGAATTTTCTTACAATAACAGTTACCAATCGAGTATTTGAATGCCTACCTATGAAGCCTTGGACCCCTCTTTGTTGGAGTGAAGTTGGTGAAAGAAAGCTTGTTGGTCCTGAAATTGTGCAACAAACAGAGGACAAGGTAAAAATTATCAAAGATGGTCTAAGCATTTCTTCGGATAGACAAAAGTCGTACGCTGATCTTAAAAGGCGTGACATTGAATATCAAGTTGGAGATAAAGTATTCTTAAAGGTTTTTCCATGGAAAAAGATTATGAGATTTGGTCAAAAAGAAAAACATAGTCCCTGATTTATCGGACCTTATGAGATACTTGAAAGGGTTGGACCAGTTGCATATAAATTGGCTTTGCCACCTGAGTTAGACAAGATCCACAATGTATTCCACGTTTCTATGCTTAGAAGATATCGTTCTGATCCACCTTATGTTCTTCCAGTTGAATCTATTGAGGTTAATCCTGACTTGACGTATAATGAAGAACCTACCCTAGTTCAAGCTCGAGAAATAAAACAACTTAGGAACAAGAGATCCCTTTAGTAAAGGTACTTTGGAGGAATCATTCTGGAAAAGAAGCTACATGGGAAAGAGAAGAAGACATGAGAACCCAATATCCGCGCTTGTTTCGGGACTAGTTTAAGGTAAATTTCAGGACGAAATTTCTTTAAGGAGAAGAGAGTTTTAACACCCCTAAATGCTTAAACAAATAGTCGCATGTCGTTACATCATCTCGTAATTACTAGAATATGTTTTATTCTCATTTTTTGAACTCGAAATGTTGTGATTTGCAAACTTGCTTGGCATAAATTGTTGTCGTAAATTAAGGTATTGTATGGAGGTATTTGCGTAATTATCTAATCAAACATACTTATACATTGGAAGTGTGGGTATAAAGTACATAAATATAGTTATATATGTATGCTTTTTGGGCAGCCATCTATTTGTTTGGGCAGCCCCTTTTGGTGGCATCTGACCATGTGACAAGGATAACTTTTGTAGCTATATATTTTTACACCTCCTTTGATTGAATTTGTTTTCCCTCAAGTCTAAGAACATTATAACATTATCTAAACAGTTGTTCTTCAAAATCAAGAGAAAAACTAAGTCCTTTTGGCTGGAATCCGACATACACACACTTCCTTTTGGTAAGTGATGAAATCTACCTTTGAGCTGGGTAGTGTTTGGTATTTTATGCATATCTCATTCAAAGGAACTTAGTTTACAGTGAATAAATATGTTTTGGAAACCTAATTCGTTGAAATACAACTCTTGTGTTTATGTAAAATTCTAATTTAACTGTTATGGATACGAAATAAGGGATGCAATATATGACAAGTTCTGTCCAGATTCTGGAATTAGATATCCTATACGTTCAACTGTTAGTGTTTTGATTATCTCTCTTTCCACAAAGCGAATTTTGCGGTGATTCTTGATTATTTGCAAGCTTAAGAGATGTAGCTACATATTTTATGAAGGATATAAATTCCATTTTGGCCGTATTCTGTTTCAAATCTAAGTTGCGACATGTAGTGCATTGATTGGGCAGAATATCTGTTTTGGGAGTATAGTCGTATTTGTACAGGCTAGGCTTACTTGTGATGATAACCCTGTGTTAATCCATCATTATTGAGCTACTAGAAAGTAAATAAGTTATTGAATTCATTTTTTAAGGTTGTATATCCTCGTGTACGAGTTTAAGATTTTGATACGCTGGTTGGTCTACGATTTGAACTCGTTAAGTCGTGTTGGACTGTTTTTGTGCTAAAGAAAGAAGTTTGTGTATAAACTTATACTTGTACTCTTTTTACCTGCTGGTATATATGAAAGTTTACTTCGGTACCTTGGCTACCTCTCCTCACTTTGCATTGTCGTGTTGGTATCCTTTAAGACGTTAAAGACGCTTGTGTAACTCGCCCAGTTGTACGGATTGTTTGATCACTTGGCACTCTTGTTGGGACCTTTTCCTTCTTGTGGCTGTGACTTTGTCACTCTTCGCATGCCTCTTGATTCGGATCATTTACCATCTTGACTCTGGATTTTTAGTCCATTTTAAGAATGGAAGTTGTCCATTTTAAGTACGAACTAGAAAACCATTTTTAATATGGTTCTTGGTTCTCTTTATTTTTGGGTTTTGACCCTTCTTGATACCTGCTTGTGCTTGGTGTGACAACATGATGTATATATTGGGCGAGCCTTGTTATTGAATATCTTGGAAAACGGTGCTATGAGCGTTCTTGACATTTGGATCTTTCATTATCGAACTTGATACTCTTTATATATTGTTTACTTGATTTATTTATTATGTTCAATTATGCTGTCCTTTACTTGAGAATGAAAACTTGGCGAATTTGAGGGCTCCGAACCTATAGTTTTTACACCACTAAGCTATATGCTTAGCGATAGTTGTTTCTATCGTAGGGAATGTTCGAGAGGATGCTTGAGGCTGGCCATTGAACATGGAGATTTTGAAAGCTTTAAGGAAGATCACATTTGCATATAGGCATATATATTTTGTATAAACCTTTCAACTTGTACATGATCTATGTTTTGTATATTTACATGAGAATTTGAGGGCTGATTTGGTCATGTCACCATCGACTGTAATATAAGTATCACTATACGTTTTTATCTTTTCGGGGTGTGTAAACTCAAGTCTTGTAATATACTAAATTTACTATTTGTTTCGAATGTTTGTGTGAAGCATGAGTAGGCTGATTTTGGTACTTGGAAGCTTGTAATATTCTTGTTACTTCATCCTTGAGTGTGAGGATAATATATATACATGAAAAGCTCGTCGGTTATTTGCTTAAATTACTTTTCGAAGTTCATTTTGAATCTAATCCCTCTACTATATTATAATCAGTATTCCCTCGTTAATCGCTTTTGAATGTCGCAAGTATAAGTTAGGTCTCTTTAAAAGGGGTCGCTACATTTATAGATTCAGAAAATAGTGTTATGGCGGATCGTTCGGTGAGATTAGTCGCGATCTCCAAATGACTCGGCGATTCACCCTTCTTCTGGTTCATCGCATTTTGTGCTTTGCCTTCAGCATCTCTGCATTCTGGACCATTGGGCGGTATATTTCTACTTCGCGGAACCATTCAGTGACACTCCGACTTCTCCTTTCATCGCCTTTTGATCCAATTCCTTCAGGGCTTCGCGTACTGGAACAAAGGGTGGAGTGTGTCCCTTTGGCGATTCGCCAAGTATGCTTGGTGATGCTCAGGCTTCAGTTTCTTCGTTCGTTTCAGCCTCTTAGTTCCGTTTTGTGCCTAAGTGTCCATGCTTCCACTAAAATTTCAAATACCTGAAACTTAAGTGTTTTCATCAGATATTGAGATAATATAAGCATTTGAGGACACTATTTCTATTAAAATAATGCCCTAAATGAGTCCAATTTGTGGACTCATCAACACCCCAACTTAAAATTTTGCTTGTCCCCAACTAAAACTCAAGTTCAGCAGTTCAAATAGGATGTCTAAAATTGTGCTACACAAGACTCAATCATGAATGTACACAACATGTTCCAATAGGATGACGATACTTTATCGTAATTTTGTTGATGGCTCAACAATCAACACACGTGCACCATGTTCCATATTTCTTTGGAACCAATAAAACTGGCACGACACATGGACTTATGCTCTCCTTCACATAACCTTTGTTGAGGAGCTCCTCAACTTGACTTTGTAGCTCCTTGGTATCTTCCAGATTGCTTCGATAAGCCGTCTTGTTTGGCAATTGTGATCCCGGCACGAAATCAATTTGGTTCTCAATTATCCTAAGAGGGGGCAATCCACTTGGAAGCTTCTTAGGGAAGACATCCTCATAGTCGTGCAAAATAAAGGAAATAGAATTGGGAAGAGAAGAATGAGATTGGTTAGTTTGTAGCACATGATCCCTATGTGTGATAAGGATCAAAGAACTTTCAGACTCAATTTCCTCCCTTATCTCCTTGTAACTAGCCAACAATATTTGGGCCTTTCCTTTTTCAACTTCCTTCTCTCCTCCTCTTCTTGGCTCTCGGCCTCCACATGTTCCTCTTCACACTTCTTCTTCTCCTTCGACTCACTCATCGTTTGATATACATCATTGACTTGAGAAAGGGACATATGATGAAGAACATACTTATGATCATTCAACACAAGTGAATACTTGTTGGTTCTCCCATCATGTTTGGTTGAGCGATCATGTTGCCAAGGCCTACCGAGTAGCACATGACAATCTTGTATTGGGACTACATCACATAGAACCTCATCTTGATACATCCCAATTTTGAACTTGATCATCACTTGTTGATGCACCCTCAATTCTCCACACTCACTCAACCATTGAAGTTTGTAAGGCGTAGAATGTTTAGTGGTAGGAAGTTTCAAGAATTCCACTAACGCCATACTAGCAACATTTGCACAACTCCCACTATCAATGATTAAAGAACGCACACTATCCTTGATGAAGCATTTGAAGTGAAATAGATTCTCTCTTTGGCTAGGATCATCCAAAGCTTTACTATTCATGGCTCGCCTCACCACATATAGAGGAACGACACTCTATCCTTCTTTGACACAAAGGTCTTGTTCCTTGTCTTCCCCATCTTCAAACTAATCCTATTCTTGAGGATCTTCATCACAATCACCTGCTGGCTCTTCCTCAACACTAAGATATATCTCCCCCCCCTTGCATTCTCGCATTCAATCGATTGGGACATTCTCGCATTATATGACCCCATATCATGCATTTATGACATTGAATACCTTTAGTAAACTTGGTTGGGTCAGCAATACCTTTGTCTCTTGACGGGTACTTTGGAGTGTTTCCTTCGAAGGGCTTCTTCTCATAAGGTTTCTTGACATCCGAACTCTTATTCAAACCCGATGATGTTTGAGCTCCCCCTTTGTTCTTGCTCCAAGAATTGGAAGATGAAGTCTTATACTTAGAAACTTTCTCCTCCTTGAACTCCATCTCTATCTCATGGGATTCCTCAAAGACGTCATTCAAAGTAACAAACCTACGAATCATCATCTTAGAAGAAATCTTTTTGTTCAATCCTACCTTAAAGCGAATCATGGCATGCTCTTCAATCTCTCGATATTCTAGCTTCATGACTATGTTTTGGAACTCATCATGATAGGCTTCAACACTTCTACTTCCTTGCCTCAAGTTGTACAATTTGGCATGTAACCCTTGGTGGTATCTTTCTAACACATACTTTGCTCTCATCAATCTTTTCAATTCGGGCCATAGTGGAGGATGTCCTTCTTGTACAACTAAGTGATACCTTTTCATGTACTCCCTCCATGTGACAACATACCCTTCGAATTAAGCGATAGCATAGCAACTACTTTTGTCCTCCGCCAAATCATCAACATTGAAAATCCGGTCACATTGCGACTCCCATTCTAAGTAAGCATCGTGATTGAATTCCCCTTTGAATGTTGGAAGAGTCGTTTTGATAGAGTTGATGCCAACATCATGGCCTCCATGGCTACCTTGGTCGTTGTGGTAGTAACCCCTTTGATGACATCCTTGATAACGGTTACCATGTCCTTCTCTAGCTTCTTGACCAACTTCATGATTGACATTGACTTCCCATTGATCTCCACCTTGAGGGTGGTTTCCATGTTGTCTCCTATCAAATGGCATTGGACCCAATCTAACTCTTGGTCCACCTTGCAAGACTTGACCACTTGTTCGATTTCTTGGTGACTCATTCCATGGTGCTTCTTCACCTTCATAACCTCCTTGATCTTGATCATTCCTCACCTCATTCACGGGATTTGGTTGTGGTTGTGGTCTTTGGTAGGGAATATTTTGGTTAGGTGGTGTTTGGTAAGGATGGCTTTGACTTTGTGGAGCTTCTTGACTAAGAGGAAAATGGAATAGTCGATTGGAAATTTGGCTCTTTGAACCCAATTGATTGAAAGTTAGGTGCAAAGCTTGATAGAGGGTTCCGGGTATGAGAGTAGGAGAATGAGTGTGATCATGCTCACTTGTAGAAGAACAAAAAGTAGCTTGTGATGTGGAGTCATTGGAGTTGACTCTACCTTCCACAATGGCCAACCTACCATGGATCCTTGATATATCACCTCTCACATTGTTCAATACCTCCAATAAGGTTGCCAAAGTAATTTCTCCGATAGGTGCTTGAGCTTCTCCTCCTGTCTCCATTGTACCTGACATTAAAAATAACCTATAAAACAGCACACAATGGTAGCGTTAATAAATTGAACTCATAATCGCTAGTGTTTACACACCTTTGATTGCCTCTCAAATTGGCACGGCTAATGTTGACAGTTATTCGTACTCAGTTGGTTACTAGGTATCAATTTCTGCTCTTAGTTAGAATATATTCTTATTTTAAGAAGAACGAACGACTCAAATGAAAACAAACGGACTTGAATCAAGAATTAACTACGAAGTAAAATGAGAAAAACACAAAAAGAAAAAGGCACAAACAAAGAAGTGAATTCAATAACCAATAGTCAACAAGTAGAGTATTTACGAGTTGAATATCGATTTAGGATTCTTGAGAATCAAAAGAAAAGAAACTAAGAATTTAAAACTTGAGATTAGGAGTAACTTGAGTTTCCGATCGCCGAATGACCTGTTTTCTTCGCTAAAAGTGAAGTCCAGCTAGCCAACTTGAAGAAAGACTTGCCAAACTCTACGAATGGAAAAGGCAACTCGGTGATATGGGTGGTAGTTCGACGATGCGCCAAATGTACTCGGGGTCCAAAGCTGATCTCGCTGAAAATTCCAATAGCTCCATCAATTTGGCAGCCAATTCGGCGACCAACCTGCCCAACGGGCAAGGCGCCGAATGGTTAGGCGATGCCCGCTTTAGTTCGCCTAATGGACCTTTGCAGCTCCTTCAAAATTTTGAAATTTGAACTCCTATGGTCCCCCCTGTTCTTGTCCTTTAGTACCTACCCCTTTTAGTAAATTCCCTTTCTCTTTCTTCCCTTTTTGAATCAAACTCTTGCTTTTTCAAATATTCCCTTCCTTGAAGATATGAATGTTCTTCAAGAACTTCAAGAACAAGATGAACCCAAAATTTAACGCTTAAAATTTTTATCTCGGAATTTCACGAAAATTTAGGTGAAGGGCTCTCCTTGATATGGAGAACAACACCCAATACTTTTTAACCTTCAATCCCAAACCAAAACCTTAAGATTTCAAAACCCATTTTCATCTTCTTCAAGCTTCTTCAAGTCTTCAATAGTGAAATCTTCAACAAGGCACTAAACTCCTTCCAATCTCAGCCTAAGACTCCAATAGAGTCGGAGAACACTATTCCAACCTTAGAAACTCAAACAAGACTCAAATTAACAAGACCCATTTCAGCAAAATTCACAAAAAAAATAATAAATGAACAGATTTTTTTTTTGTAACAAAACCCCAAGACCAAATTCGTAGCAACAAAGCTAGACTCGGCTCTAATACCAAATGATGTAATTCCTATAAAGGAATCACACTAAAGTGCGGAGATTAAAGATAGATAGTTAGACACAAATAGAGGAAACAAAAAGCAATAAAAGGGTATATTAAACCCAATGACCTCGATCCGTTAATCCTATAATAAGCACCTAACTCTTATGAAGACCTCAAGGGAATCGATATCCCAAGCAACCAACGTTTCTAACAAAAGGCAACAAAAGCTTAACCAAGCTCTCAACACTCAAACATGAGTTTTCAGTTTTCAACATTCAAAATAATCTAAGTCTAAAATGAACCCAAACTAGCTATTTATAGTTTTAGGATTAAAGGGCCCAAAAGTGACCCGAAGTGCCAAAGGGTGAGCTGGGTCGGGTCGCTGATTGGACTGGGCGATGCGTCCATCTGGTTGGCGAGTATTCCTACATGGTTGATGTTTAACGTAATCAATGACATCTTACAGTTCGGGTGTCTACAATCTTGCAATAGTACAGTAACCCAACCAAGGGTTGGGGTCGTGTCCCAAGGGAGTGGGCGTGGCATTTAGTGGTTAAGGGAAAAAGTGCTAAAGCTAATCATAGCTAAAGACTTTGGCGAATGAAAACATAACAAATTAAAAAGGGTGACGCAAGCGTCAAGTATCAACTAGGGGTTTGTATGCAAGAAACAACTAAAGCAGTGAAAATAAGGAAAAATACAAGTATGGAGACAGGATTCTTCGGATGTGATAGGAATACGGGATAGACTAAATCATTGGGTACATGCTTTTGATAGTAAATTTACTGAGTATTTGTGACTAGGCTAGACTTTAAGGGGGAAAAGCTCTCTCTCGAGCAACTTACCCCGTTTCAAATGCGTTCCTCTCAGACACCCACTTGCTGCATGAAGAACAACCTCTGCCTTAACATACTCATTGTCTCAAGCAGAGTGTATGGACATGGGACTAGGGTTCACTCTCTCGAACTGAACCTCATGTCAACCCACTCACACTGGCCATCAATTTAGTGGTCTTAGTTTTACGACCTCTCTCTTGAGCAAGCCGAAAACACATACATGAGATTATATTTGCAACTACAACCTCATTAAGTTCAACCACAACCACTAAACGAAATCACATTTAAACTATGAATAGACTATCAGTAAGCAAGACCCAACAACTAATCTAACCCATATTCACAAAATCCCACCCCAAGAATTGGGGTTTTAGCTACGCATGTAAAAAAGATAAAGATGTATACCAATATCATTTTCCATCAATGGGTATGCAAGATTAAGTCTTACAACAAGCCAAAGGTGAAGAATCCAAGAGACCAAGTCCAACTCCTTGAATTTGAAACCCTTTGAAAACTCCAAGTTCTTCAAAATCCTCTCCAAAGCATAGAGAGAATATCTCCAAAACTCTATCTCAAACTTAATAATCTAAAAACTAGATAAAACAAGGTAAAATTCTCTCCTAAAAATAAAAACCAAACTAGTATTTATAGTTTTTAGAAAATGTGCTCCAAAGGATCTTTCGGCGATGTTAGTGGGAATTGGTGATGCATTCATCGATCCACCCTTTGATCTAGTTCATCGCCTTTAATCAGTTGCCTTCATCATCTTTGTGTCCTGCGTAATTGGGTGATGTAGCATTGCTTCGCGGAGTCGCTCGGTGATACGCCAACTGCTCATTTTCACCACCGATTTGCTCATTTACTTCAGGGCTCAGCACACTGGAACAAAAGGTGAGTATGCGATCTATTGGTAATTCGCCGAATGGGTTCGGTGATTTACAGATCTTCATTTCTTTGTTCTTTTAGCTTCTTTTGCTTCTTTTTGCTCGATAGTGTCCATGCTTTCCCTCAAACTGTAAATACTTGAAACTTAAAAGTTTTCATCAGATATCAAGATAAAACATGAATTTGAGGACCCTAATTTCATCAAATCATAGCTCTAAATGAGTCCAAATCGTGGACTCATCAACACCCCCAACTTAAGCGTTTGCTTGTCCTCAAGCAAATTCAAGTTTAGCCGTTCAGAAATGGTGTCTCGAACAGTACTACACAAGAGTAGATCATGAATGCGCACAACAAGACTCAATTTAATTATTCAAAGATCAATTGTGTACTCAAAGATTCAAGTAGTGACTCACCAATACCAAAGAATCTCATGCTCACAATACTTGCTTCAAATGCAAGTTCAGACTCAACTAGAGTGTGCGAATGCCCTCACAGAAAGAATGATTCCATATTCGCACATAATGATGTAATCATTTAAAGTTCAGGAATCACATGCAACGCTCACACTCACAAAGATGAAAACAATGCATGCTTTCACCCATAGGTTTGCCCATATTTTCCAATCAACATTTCTTTTAGCTCACTTAAGAACAAAAAGGTCTTTTCAAGGCTTGTAATGGGGCTGAGTGCAATGGTATGGTCATTTAGGCTCAGTGACTTTCATCCTTATGAAATGTGGTGCTCACAACACTTCCTTTCCTTTTCCTTCATCATTCTCTTTAGTGCTCATAAGTCATCCTATTATTCACTTTCACGTAGTGTGTTAGAAACCTCCTTTCTTTCGTGCTTTTATTCCACAACTTTCTTTTTCATTCTTTTCTTTTTCTCTTTCTCTCTTTTTTAATATAAAGGTTTTCCATTTTTCGGAACACCATGTGTTAAGGGAGACTTTCCTTGCATATCTTGACTTTCCCTTTTCCTTTCATCACACCCCCAACTTAGGCTTTTGGCCTAAGTTGGCTATTCAACTAACCACAAATCATGAGGATTATGGGTAATGGACAAAGATGGGTCATGTTTTAGTCAAGTTTCTTTCAAAGAAAGGTAAGGCTCAAGGGGTGTTCAATAGAGGTTCACACATGCTCACAAGGTAGGCAACAAAAGAGGTATATGTAAAATTGGCTCGCACTCTATAAAGTTGCCTAAGATCATATCAAGAGATAGCCTTACTTTGTCGATTGGACCAAGGGGGGAAATTCTAGGATTTATTATGCATGTTTCAAAGTAAGCTTAGCACACTAGGCATTGACACTAAAGTCAAACAAGACTCCACACTTTCGCTAGTATGCAACGGTCATTACAACAGACTTGATTCAATATTAGGCTAGTCAAAATGAGATGCAAAGAGTTCACATATTTTCTATGCAACTTCATTTGGCCTTATCGTAGCTGCGCATTCATGTTCTTTCGATTGAGAGTACTATTCAAGTCATCGGTATTGATCAAAACCGAGACTCAAATTTTGCACAAGAACAACAACATTCACACACAAGAGGTGGTAAAAAATTTTGGACGGGCTAAAATCATTTTGCAATATCATAAATAAAAGAAGCCATAAGCTCAATCATCCACAGACACAGATAAAACACCATTTTAAAACAGCACAACCCAAATATATACACAAAACACAACTATTAACACAAAAGGTGTGGGCCTCACCCCGCCACAATTAAAAAGTGTATGTCCTAAAATGAAACTAAAAGTACCCAAAAGTAAAAATATAATAAGACAGAGAGAGGTAAAGAATGGTCTTGTCTATGCAGTCGCTCTCTCTGTCGGGGTCTCGGTGGCTGGTGTAGTAGTCTGTATATGGGCATCAGTGCCCGTAGTAGCCTCAAATGGAATAGCAATGCCAGATCCACTAGAAGCTGTTGTGGACGTCTCAGTCGGCAATATCTGGATCACCGGCTGCACAACTGTCTCTATAAGATCTAGCAAGTCTCTGAATATTCCCTCATCGTTGATCTCCTCAGCATGTATTGATATCAATTCCTCGTCAATCTCTGCATCCGACTCTGCATATGTTGTGCCATCCCCCTGCACATCTCAGGTGGTAGCCAAAGGAATCCTCGAGGTCTTAGGAGCATCCCTGTCCTCAACAGTCTATAGTAGTGAAGTGAAGTCAATAGACTTAAGATAGTCTACGTCCTTCCTCAAACTCGCAATCTTGGCTTTTAAAGCCGTCACCTCAGAGGCCTCTTCATGTCTGCTCTCACAAGAAATGACCCTTACTGTCAAGGCATTAACAGAAGTCTGAAGGGAGGTAAGTTCTGCTAGTATGGCACTGTCAATCATCCCCGGGATGGATCTCTCCAATCGGGTAGCTCTCACATCAACTGAATAGGCCAACTGCCCTATCTTCAGGATCATGGCCTAAGTAATCCTGGAAGGCTGGGAGGATGAGAAGGAGGAAGAACGAGCGCGTATAAATGAGGTCTTAGAGGCCGGAGTGCCTCTGCTGGTAATGAGTAAATATTGACCTCTGGAGAAGTGTCTGTTGGAGGTGCTCTCCTTCTGTCAACCTCCTCTTGAGTGAACTCGGCCTCAATATGCCAGATGTCCGTGGAGGATGAAGGAATGACCTCTATATCATTCATAGGATGCTGGGGTACTCCAGCATGCCGACATAACTCAGTGATCAAAACTGAGAATGGAAGAGAGCTAAGTCTCTGCTTGGCTCTCATGGCTATCTCCTGCGAAGTAAGCAGTCCTAGGTCGATCCGCTTCCTAGCCGTGATATAACCATGGAAAGATGCCTTAGGATTGCGTAGAATAGACTAGTTCTGGAATAACATGATAGTGTTGCTGATGAAGCCAAACTAGAACTTGGAGGCGATGTTCATGTCCCTCTTCTCAATGGGAGGTCCCGCATCCATCCACCTCTGGGTGGTGTCAGAAATCATCGGAGCCAACCAACCCTTCAAATCATCTACGGACTAAACAATAGGCAGCCCTTCATAAGGAAGCACAGAGTGAAGCGGTCTACCCAGTACATCATTAATATGCTTGGTGTGGCACTCAACCTCCTTGCCTCTAACCATGACCGACTTCACCGGTCTAAACTCACTGGCCTTCTTCTTGTTCTTAGGCACCAACTCCTCATAAACACTATAAAACTCTCTTACCCATGAGCGTAGGTAGGGGCCTTCGGGCCGTGTGAACTGCTTGAACTCATGGTAGCGGAGGGTGTCCAAAACATTTGGGTATTTGCCTTCCAGACCATCCGTAGATAGCAGCTTCTCTTCTATGATAGTCCGGACTCCTTCACCTTTTACTCTGGTCTGAAATCTAGGTGGATGAGCAATAGGCAGTGCAGGAGTTACTGAGGGTACCTGAGCTGGCATTGATTCAGTATTAGGTGGGGTAATAGTTAAGACAGCTCCGGTGGGCGTAGGCTGAGATTTGTCCTGGAGCGCATCCCTTCGGTTAATTAGAGGTTGTTCATCCTCTGGTTCAGAGAAATCTGGCTCAATAGTTGTTTTTTTTCTAGCTATATGTTTTTTCCTCTTGCCTTTGTCTCCCGGTGGGAGATTTTGCTTTTGTTTCTGTGGAGGATGTGATCCTCCTTCATTTATCGTAATGCGATTTGCCTTTTTCTATTATGTCTCTGTTAGATTTGTGCGTACCATATTTGCAAAAGATCGAGAAGAAACTCAAATGCAAGCGCAGAAAAGTTATTGCAAACAGACTCGCCGATCCAGTCGCCGAACCTCTTTGGCGAGCTAAGTCGTGCTTACCGAAGGGTTTGGCTAAACAATTAAGACAAGTCAGCGATATGGAGGACCCTTCGGTGAATCACCGACAAATTTTGGCGAACAAGCTTAGTCTGCCAAAAGTTACAGTGCACAAAAGTTCCAGGGATGCAGATAAAGTACGATAACGAGTACTTTTAGCGAGTTGCCGAGTGCCTTCGGTAAACTCAGGCCTCTTGCCGAAAGTTACCAACTAAAATCACAAAGTTGACACAAAATTAAAAAGCGAGATGAGGAAAATAGGCGAACCGCCGAGTGGTTCGGCGAGCTCGACCCAGCCCACCGAATGATCCAACGTGCCCATTTTCAATTCACCTTATCGAATTCAACCCCACAACACCCTAAAATAAAATCAAAGCATGCACTAATGAAATTCAACCAAGACCCATACTACCCATCACCCCAGGATACTCATATTTTTCTTGGTTTTGCCAAAATTTGCCATTTGATGATAGTTTCTTTTAAAAGTGGTGTCACCCGCTCAATTATTGAGCAATTTTTGAAATTTTGCACAAAAGTTGTCTACTCAGACTTCACCCAATCAATTTAACCAATCAATTTAACCACACGAAACCACAATCCAACTCATTATAAAGCACAAAAAGCCATGGGCATTTGACAATCAAACATTACATGCAAGATTTTCAAGTTAAAATAGGCATGTAAACATTAGAATCCTAGCAGAGAAACCCAGCACACATCAATACGATACTATTATTGCAAAAGAGTTCAAAATTTACAACAATAAACTCAGGGATTTAGGACTAACCTTTAATGTCGATTGAAATGTGATAGAAAATCTAGGCGGCAAAGTATTCTAACTCCGAGCACAAATTAACAAACTAAAATGGTAGTAAAGGGCTAGAGTAAAGAAATAGTACCTTAGTGTGAATTTAGGAGGTTTAAGAGCGAGGGAAAGTGAAGAATTTCAAATTTGAAGTCTCTTGGCCATTATAAACCATCCAGTTCACGCCTGTTCGATACTCTCCTTCATCTATTCCAACATTCGATCTTGTTCGGTGATTTTTTGGAGAATGATTTGGAGTGTGTCCTCGACTCGATTGTTCTCCCTATCTCTAGACTGCTTCCTCTCATGAGGAGGTATGTACCTCCCTTGACTCTTGCACTGGTTTTCCACCTCTGTTATTTTGGTAGCCAACTCGTTCATCTGAGTTAGCAGTGCGGGTAATGCGAAGTCTCTCTCGACTTCTTGCTTTATCTCAGCCAAGTTGCCACCCTTTTCCCCAGCCATTTTTAGGGTACCTACCTACATCAACAAATTCAAAGGAAAACAAAACTAAAAATAATGTTAGTAAACTACGTCTACCAAAAGCAAAATTCATCTTAAACCAAAGACATTCACGTAACACCACTCCCCGGCAGCAGTGCAATTTTGATATTTAACGTTATCAACGACATGTCTTACAGTTCGGGTGTCTACGATCGTGTAATAGTATAGTAACCCAACCAAGGGTTGGGGTCATGTCCTAAGGGAGTGGGTGTGAGAATTAGTGGTTAAGGGCAAAATTGCTCAAGCTAATCGTAGCTAAAGACTTAGGCGAATGAAAACATAACAAATAAAAAATGATGACGCAAGCGTCAAGTATCAACTAGGGGTTTGTAAGCAAGAAAAAACTAAAAGAGTGAAAATAAGGAAAAATACAAGTGTGGAGACAGGATTCTTGGTTTGTGATAGGAATATGGGATAGACTAAATAATTGGGTACATGATTTTGATTGTAAATTCATTGAGTATTTGGGAATAGGCAAGACTTTAAAGGGTATAAGCTCTCTCTCGAGCAACTTACCCCATTTCAAATGTGTTCCTCTCGGACACCCACTTGCTGCATAAAGAACCGCCTCCGTCTTAACCCACTCACTCTCTTGAGCTGAGTGTATGGACATGGGACTAGGGTTCACTATCTCGAGTTGAACCTCACGTCGACCTACTCACACTGGCAATCAATTTAGTGATCTTAGTTTTACGACCTCTCTCTCGAGCAAGCCGAAAACACATATATGAGTTTATATTTGCAACTACAACCTCACTAACTTCATCCACAACCACTAAACGAAATCACATTTAAACTACGAATAGACTATCAGCAAGCAAGACCCAACAACTAATCTAACCCATATTCACAAAATCACACCCTAAGAATTGGGGTTTTAGCTACGCATGTAAAAGAGATAAAGATGTATACCAATATCAGTTTCCATCAATGGGTATGCAATATTAAGCCTTACAGCAAGCCAAAAGTGAAGAATCTTAGAGACCCAAGTCCAATTCCTTGAATTTGAAACCCTTTTAAAACTCTAAATTCTTCAAAACCCTCTCCAAAACATAGAGAGAATATCTCCAAAGCTCTACCTCAAACTTAATAACCTAAAAACTAGATAAAATAAGGTAAAATTCTCTCTTAAGAATAAAAACTGAACTAGTATTTACAGTTTTCAGAAAATATGCTCCAAAGATTCTTTCGGTGACATTAGGGAGAATCACCGATGCATTCGGCGATCCGCCCTTTGATCTACTTCATCACCTTTCATCAGTTGCCTTCAACATCTTTGTGTCCTGGGTATTTAGGCGACGTAGAACTGCTTCGCAGAGTCGCTCGGCAATACGTCAACTACTACTTTTCACAGCCGATTTGCTCATTTCCTTCTGGGCTCACCACACTGGAACAAAAGGCGAATATCCGATCTATTGGTGATTCTCCTAATGGGTTTGGCGATTCGCAGATCTTCATTTCTCTGTTGTTTTAGCTTCTTTTGCTCCTTTTTGCTCGATAGTGTCCATGCTTTCCCTCAAACATCAAATACCTAAAACTTAAAAGTTTTCATCATATATCGAGATAAAATATGCATTTGAGGACACTAATTTCATCAAAATATAGCCCTAAATGAGTCCAAATCGTGGACTCATCAACGGTCTTCAGCCATGGCCACGTTCTGGAACTTTAGGCGAGTTGGGTCCATCGCCTAGTCTCTTGGGCGATACGCCAAATGGGTCCTGCTAGCCAAAAGGACCCCTTGCAATCTTTAAGGTCTGAAATCCCTTGTTTTCCATCAATACCATCTCGAGGACCTCCATCATCATGAATAAGCCTTGCATCCTTTGAAGGTCTTGAACTTGGCTCCTAGTAAATGGCCTTGATGTAATTCGTATTACATCACCATTCATCCAAAATAGAAGGGCAATTTAATTATGCGCTACGAATTTTCTGATGTGGTTTTCTTGTTTGTGATTCGTACTTTGGTCTTTGAACTTTTGTTTACATTTAAGTCAAACTCCCTGTTAAGATAACTTTTAAATATTATTTTACTCATTTTATGTGAGAAAATTTGTTGTTTAGACTATTTTTTTTCATTTTATATAAACTGATTTATACCAATTTAGTTTAGAAAGTTGGTAAAACTAGATTTTTATATATATCTAACAACATAATAACTGTCTATCAAACACATTGGTTATGTACATGGGATCATGCGCAAATGCACCTTGCTTCACCAGCTCATTTGTAACCCTGCTCTGCTTGCAACAAAATTCAACATAATTATGTCTACAAATTTCAAAATGATAAATGCGCTAGTTGAAATCAAAGAGCATCAAGAATCAGATAACCATTTATCGCATTAATCAAGTCAAATGTGATATTTAATGAGGAATATTTTTCCATACTTATAGGATATTGCAAACACATTAATTTGACTCACTCAGTCCTCAGCCTCATTCAACATAGGATACATAGGAGGTGATACCTATGATAAGAATTCCTACACTTCCCTCAGAGCTAATTATCAAAATATTCTTATGGTTTCCTGTTATGTCATTGATGTGTTTTAGGTTGTTTACTACGTTTTTATAAATACTTTGTGTCTTATTCAAATTTAACGTATGTTCTTCATCGACGCTCTATGACTCACTATTGTGGAATAAAAATTCCTATTAGGAAAATTGAAGATCTATATGATATATATATATATCTAAATGAAGATGGAAATGCCTCTAGATAGAAGTTTGATTGTCACGGTCAATACTTCAAGGGACCTTGTGTTAGTGGTTTGTGCTACATTTGGAAGCACTACAAGGAGCCTGCTAGACTTTTTAATTCCGTTAGAAGAAAAATGGTATACTTTCCTGTCGAAAAACTTTTATCACTCAGTTAAATCTATCTGTTACAATTTGCTAGGCTATGAATCAGTAGAAAAGAAGTATAAAGTTATGATCCATGTTAAGAATTTACGTGGGCGTGTACGAAATTTTATTTTTACTTTAAGCATAGACAAATCATGGAAAATTAAAAGCATCAATGAAGTCTTTTTGTCAATGACAATGACAAGAAAGAAAGCTATAATAATATTTCAGTAATTATTTCTTGAAGAATTGTACAGTAATTACTGAAATATTCTTATGGTTTCCTGTCTTGTCATTGTCATTGAAGAAAATATCATTGATGCTTTTAATTTTAATCCATGATTTGTTAATGCTTAAAGTGAAAATAAAATTTAGTATATGCCCATGTGAATTCTTATCATGCATCAAAACATTATACTTATTTTCTACCGATTCATAACCTAGCGAATAGTAATATAAAGAGTTAACTAAGTGAAAAAAATTTGAAAGGGAAGTAATACCATTTTCTGGTAGTGGGATTGAAAACACTAACAAATTACATGTAAGCTTCCAAATGCAGTACAAATCATTAACACAAGGTCCATTTCAGTATTGACCGTGAGAATTAAAATTCCATCTAGAGGCATTTCCATATTAATTTAGATATACAATGTATAGATCTACAAATTTTCCCACAAGACATTTTGTTCCACCATAACGAGTCATAGAACGTCGGTGATGAACATAAGTGAAATCTCTATCAAACATAGGGACATTATAAAATTTAGAAACAAACCTAAAGAGCACCAATGACATAACATAAAGCCATAAAAATATTTCAATAATTAGTTCTTGGGGAAGTGTAGGAATTCTTGTCAGTTGTAGCATTTTTGTATCCTATGTAGAACGAGGCTGAAAACTCAGTGAGTCAAAAACGTTTTTGCAAGCTTCTATAAGTAGGGTAAAGTTGTCCGTATTAAATGTCATATTTGACTTCATTATTTATGCTATTAAAAAGTGGCTTGTCTTTAATTAGTGCTTCTTTTGATTTAGAAGAAGAGGCTTAGTTGATGACTCTTCCAGATCCTGACTTTCATAATCTTTACACAGATTAAATTGAATAATATTTTGATGAGAATAAAGTCTGGGTTGACTATTATGCTTGATTATGGCATGTCGTCTATTACGCTCTAGTTAACAATATGATATCTAAAAATCCATTTACATGATAGGAATTCATCTGGTTGATCTCTAAAAAAAGTTCGGAACTCAGACCAAGTAATTTTGTTAGTTCTGGATTATTTAAGGTCAATGAAGATTTCATGATAGGCAAGAATGTAATAAAAAAAAAGCCCAATCAAGTTTCCCACAAGGTCACATGGGTGAAAGGAGCTAATGGTGTTATCCATTTTTTTCCTAGAAAAGGGGATGTTTTAGCTCGGTACATGCATTGGTCTCCTTAAAGAATGCCTAACTTCGAATAATATGTTATAAAATTGTGATTCAGTGAAAGGCTTGGCGACTACAGTGGGAAGGAAGGTGTCACAACTCATCCATTAGTAAAGGTAGTTAGCTACACATCGGTATTCTGTCAACATATTAACCCAAATTTTTTCATAATCCAAGGTAAGAGATGTTTTGCTTCTCTCATCAGATCCCTTCGTCTTTTCTCACTAGTTAAGAAGCACCAAAGTCTTCCACTAGTTATTTGGAGTGGTCTCCTGCAGCCCTGCCTTTAGAACTCATAGAGGCGTAAGGAATTGTGAAAGATACTTAAAACATAGAATAAACATATGGTGAAAGCAAAGAGTCTGACAAGTCCTATATGTTTAAAAACAATAATTTGACAAAGGGTCAAAGGGTGAAGAGACTCCTTTGGATTCCATAAGCGCTATCAAACAACCCATAGTAACATATTAAAAAAGAGGACGGTAAAAGCTGAAGTAAGTACCATTGAAGCTTAGAGAGAAACAACCATTTTTCGTAGCGGAACTGGTAGCTGGGGATTCATGGAAGTGGTAGTGTGGTAGGTGGTAGTGTGATAAGTGAGTATTTTATTTTAAAGATTTTATTGTAGTATTCTTTTGCTAAGTGTCTTAATCTTGATATCCCTTTAATGTTAATTTTTGGTAGTGTGAAATTCATGGTAAAATGTAATAATATTTATTGTAATATTCTTCCGATAGTTATTTTAATCTGAATATTTCTTTAATATTATTTATGATATATTCAAGATATAACATATCTTCGGTTCTTTGGTACATAGATAAATTTTCCTCTATTAATTGTTCTAATAGTTTTATATCTTTCATAGATTCTATCCAATATTGTAAATATTCGTGATCCATTTTAATCTGAATTTATTTCTAATAAATCGTACCATTCTATTCTTTCGTAGTCTAAATCATGTAAGTCTATTTCATACCATTGTTGGTTCAATATATCTTCTGGTTCGTTATTAAATATTTTTTCCCATATGATTCTTCTTAATTCAATTATTTTTATATCTTTAAGTATATATAATATTAAAGTTTCATAGTTTTTTATCATTTCATTATGGAGGTAAGTAGTCATGTTCTTTATTATGCAGATTTTTATTTCAAATTATTCCTTCCTATCATATTCATAATTGATTAAATTCATATTAGATCATTATGAACTAGATTATTTTTATCATGTTTTCCTGTCACTACTAGCATCGTACTTTAGCGGATACTTTCTTCTTATCAGCGCCTCAACTTTGTTTACTCCCCTAAACGGCTTCCTCGCCTACCGGTTTCAACATTAGGATGGCATAGTATAGAAGTTTTCTCCCTGTTTCCAGTGTGCTAATAAACTAGAAATCATGATTCAAATAATTCTAATACATAATAACTAACATAAATTTATTCAATCATATATATGATATTCAGGAATATAAGAAATTAGTTCTGCATATATTTTGAACAATATACCTTTGCTTCTTGCTTAGCCATGCTATCTGAAATATCTAATTGGATTTCAGATTTTTGCTCCATTTATCTAAATACTAAATTTTTAGTTGAGAGAGTTTTTTGAAAGAAAGTTTTAAGTTAGGCAATGCCTGCCTTTATATTTACATATCCTTCCACTTATATAGAAAGGAGTTCTTACGTACTACTTACAATTTACACCTACCATTCCTACTACTTACACTTACCCATATAATTGTTACACTTGTCCATTCTTGCCCATACTTGCCCATACTACTTTATTACATTTGTCCATCCTACTTTAATATGCACATGCACACACTACCCACTTTATTGACTATATTACATTCAATAATAAGACTAATATATTTACTTTTGTCTTATCTCTTTTATTATCTCCTTCCATCCGTATCTTCTTTTCTTGTCTTTGACTACTTTACACTTGTCATACTTTACATGCTATATTTATGACATACTACTATTACTATTATGACTTTTTTACATTATTACGTACTAACTTTTTCTTTCTTATCTTTTTGACTTGTCTTCTTCTTCTTATCTCCTTCCGTCTTTATCTTATTCCAGCTGGACATCGGGAATCACGTTATCTTCTCCGTTGCATTTTGAACATATGTGGTCAGGGTATTGTGACCCATTAGCTTGCAATACCTGGTCAATAATTCTGTCGAAATAAATCCTTCTTTTAGTGCTCGTGTTGTAGGTCGTTCTTCTGGCTTAAGTAATGATAAAATCCATCTCTGGACTTCATCCATATCTGCTTTCCTTAGCTCCCTTGAATTTGAATAGATCATTAACTGATCTCTTGCATAGTAGCTCCATATTGCGTTTCCGTTTAAATAATTATTTGCTAGTTCTTGTATAATAGTTGATATACCAATTATTCTCTTATTGGCATAAAAATTGGGTATCTCTGTTTTTTGTATCTCTGGTTGTTGTCCGATATCTTCTGGTATTATCATATCTTTTGTTAGTCCTATCTTTACTACTTGTATCGGAGGTTTTATTTCCTCGTGTAATATCTCTGCTGTTGCCGTATAAAACTTTACATAGAATAGATTTCCCTTAGTAACTCTCTTATAAGTAATAAATGCTCTATGTAGTTCCGGTATTCCGCTTAGTTCTTCTCCGTCATATGTATATACAGTATTTAGCAATCCATAGTTATAACATGTCCTTACTAAGTTGGCGTTAGTTTTTGGTTGTGCAATTAGTTTATTATAACCTTGCAGTCTTTGGGTTAAATAATCTTGGTTTGGTTCTTTTGTAGTTGATCTGGGGTTGCGGTTTAAATAAGTTTGGATTTTGTGTATATTTTTGATATAGGTTCGTGTGATGTAATTATATGTCTTTTTCTCATTTTGGTTTTACAAACTATCTGCATATGTAGATGTTTGCGGTTCTATGGACATATGTCTAGGTGTCCTTTGGGTAAATGGTTTTTCGAATAGCTGGTTTAAGTTAGCATTTTTATGTTGTTTATCGCTAACTTGTTTGCTTGTACCTGCAGCTGTATTTAAACAAACATTATGGGTTTTAAGGAGTTTCCCATCGTCTCCTTTTAGCTCTAGATTTTTTCCGTCTTCCGATCAACGTAGCTCCGCATTTTTATAGTCATGCTGCTAACTAGCTTTAGACTTCAGATTATCTTCATTAGTCTTTAGCTTTTGTATCTCATTGTCCATACTATCCACTTTTATACAAAGTGTAGTTATGGCTTTGAGTATCTCTTCCATTGTATTTTCGTTCTCAGTCTGAGTAGCTTTGTCTTGATAAGTAATCTGCAATAACATTCTTATCAGTTTTTATTACTTCAATTGTAAATGTAAAATTTAATATATTTAATACCAATCTCCTTATTTCTTTTGTTGTTACCGAATCTTGTATTTTTCTTGTTAGCCACCATTTTACTTGTGTATTATCTGTTCTTATAATAAATTTGTTATATACAATATATGGTTCAAATGATAATAAACACTTATATACCGAATATAATTCTTTTCTATTTATTTCCCATTTTATTTCTGTATTATTAAACGTTCCTGAATAATACCTGCAATGATGTTCTATCGTAGTGTCATCATACCTGTATTTTATATTCCTCCATAACTTTTTTCACTCGCATCTGATTCTATTATATAAGTAATTTTTTTGTTTTCATCTGGAAAATATAGTTTAGGTAAGTTTTTACATAATAATTTTACCTTTTGTATTTGTATTTGGTCTTTTTATCAAACTGATATTCTATATCTTTCTTTAATTTTTGTTGTAATGGTTTTAAATTTTCTGCTAATTTTGGTATGTATTCTCTTACTTGATTTACTAGTCCTAAGAATGATTGTAATTTCTTTTTTGTGTCTAGTTGTTCATTTGAGTTAATTATTTTTTTACTATATGTGTTTGCATTTTTATTCCGTTTTTATCAATTTGTATCCCTAAGAATTCTATTTGATTTTTCATTATATCAGCTTTCTTTTACTTAGACTTATACTGAATATTCTATGATGTGTATAAATTTTTCTAATAATCTTATATGTTCATCTTGTGTCTTAGAATATAATAATATATCATCGATGTACACTACACAATTTTCTATTTGTTTAAAGTAATTGTCCATAAAGTGTTGATATCTACCTGGTGCGTTTTTATATCCAAATGGTAATACATTCCATTCATAAAATCCTTGTGGTACAGTGAATGCTGTTAGTTTTTAGATTCTTCTTCTAGTTTTAAGTGGTAAAATCCTGATTTACAATCAAATTTGCTAAAATAATATATCCTTGTATTTGTCTTATCTTTAGTATTTTATTGGTATCGGATAATTATATGTTTTAGTTTTTGCATTTAAATTTCTATAATCAATAACCATTCTACTTTTCCTCTTTTTTGTTCACTATGTTTATTTACGATAAATGTCGGGCTTGTATGCTTACTATTGCTTTCTTGTATATATCCTTTTTCTAGTAATTCATCTATATGTATCTTAAATCGGTTAAATCATTAAAATTATACTTTAATGGTTTTTGGGTTATTATACTGTTATTATCAATTAGCTCAATTTTTACTTTGGTTTTATGTTTTTCCCATCCTTGTAAAGGATCCTCACTATATAATATTCTAACTTATCTTGAATTATTTTACTTTATCTATAGAGAATATAATTAATTCTATTTTAGGTCTTCTTCTTTTATATTTTCTAATTTTTGTGTAATTTTTTCACTTCCTTTTATCCATTCTGTTGTTTTTCGTTTTTTATTATTTACCCTTTTTGCTCCTATTTTTGTTTACCGGTGTTGTGAACCACCAGTGTGTTTTGTTATTATATGTGGGTATAATTTTTCTAAAAATGGCATTCCTATAGCATATCTTTTGTAGTTAATTCAAAGTTATATATTTCTTCTATAGTTAATATCTTATCCATATTTGTATTTTTATATTTTTTGCCTTATATGTGATCATGCTTCCTTCATTATTAAATCATGTTACTACTATAGGTGTTTTTAATTTTCCCACTTATCTTCTGGTAAACAATTGTATTTACATATATTAGCTTCTGCTCCCGTATCTATCATTGGTGTATAATATCGGTTGTAATATCCTTCTATTATTATCTTTGCAAGTATATATATTTTCATATTTTTATCATACCAAGTCCTTTTTATTATTACTCTTTTATTTTCATAATTTATTGTTAACTGTTTGTCTTCTAGATTATATGGTTTTACTTGTTCCAACCATTTTATTCCTAAAATGATATTTTCATTTCCTTGATATATTTTGAATTTTATTACTTTGTACTCCTCCGATGATTATTTCCTTTTCCGTAGTTTCTTCGTATACATTAATGCTTTTGGTAGTTCGGAGCATGATTGTTCAATAGTTATTATTTCATCTTCCGCCACTAATTCTCTTGTAATATAGTTTTCTTCTCGTCCTGTATCTATTAATATTAAATATTTTCGTTGTTCCATTATTCCCGTTATGTAGTAATGATGTGGTTTTATATCTTCTTCTATTGATTTTTGTGGGTTTTATCTATTCTCCTTGAGGTACTCATTTTTATGATGTTTGGGGTATCTCATTGTTTATTCTTTTCGATGTGCTTAGTCTTTCTTTTACTATTTCTAAATCTTCTTCTATATCAATTTCATTATAACTATAATCATTTTTATCTATGACTGTAACTATTCTTTCAAAGGGATCTTCTATTTTTATTTTGTTATTTTATTTTTGCTGTTATTTTATGTTTTGTTGTTAGAACATATAAGTTTTTACATCTAGCTGTAAATATTTTACTTCCTGGGCTAGTTCTATCCCTGACATTCGCCAGTATAATACTATGATTTATCTATATTCTGTCATTTATTGCTACTGAGTAGTTAGCACTTATTATAAACTTAAATTTTTGTATATGAGGTTACCTCTTACTGCACTTATTATACTTTTTCTATGGGTTGTATAATTCTATCATCCGCTAAGTATATTTCTATGGGTGTATCTATTCCTTCTCTAAAACATGCTTTTATTAATATTTCTGTTCCTCCTAAATGTACATATTTAATTGGATTTTTAGCCTTAATATCTTGTATTTCTTTATTTATTATTCGTTTATTATTATTGGTATTTTGGCCTTTCCTTTAGTGTATTTGCAATCTATGATATATTCTCTTTGACTTACTACATAATATTCTTCTTTTGTCGTTTAAACCAGTTTCTTACTGTTGGTATTTCGAATATTTTTGCTACGCTTAGGTCTAATTCTTTTCCTTTTATTTTTCAAATAACTATTATCAAATATTATTTTCTGTTCTAAATTTCTTCGTCTTGATTTCTTCTCTATTTATTGTTTGTATATCTGCTTCAGTCATTTATATTATAGAATTCATTATCTATTCTATTTCTATGTCATTATCTATTTCATTTTCCGATAATTCATATATACTATCATTGCTTTCTAATTCATAATCTACGTATTCTATTTGTGTATATTTTTCATCGTCTATTATTATTTCTGATATTTTTTTTTTTTGGATTTTTAGGTAATTTACAATCTCTAGCTATATGTCCTAATTTTCCACAATTATAACAAGTACATTCCGTTAGTTTTCTTTTTGCTCTATATGGTCTTTTGGTTTTGTAATTTTTTACATAGTACCTTCTTCTTGGTTTTTTATATTTATATTTTGATATATATTTTTTATTATATTTCTTTCTATTTTTGTAATACTTATCCGTACAACCAAATTGGGGTGCTGTTTTATTTTTGCAACATGCTAAGTTCTTTATTAATATTTTTTTCCATTTTTATTTCTTCTTTATGCTTTTCACATAGTTCCATAAATCATCGTTGCAAGAATTTCATTCTAGCTCCTAAGGTGTCCGTTAATTCTGCTTCATTCCAACTTTTTATTATTTTTGAATTAAAAGGTTCTGGTATTTTGTAAAATATAATTTTCTTATTTCTTTACTTTCTTCTATGCTATATGTTCCTTTATAATAATATTCTCTAAATGCACATGTATATTCATCTATGTAACACATATTGCATATTGCTAGTTTTGTCATTAGATTCCGATTTATGATTTTTTCTTTATTTTGTTCTTCTACTTCTGTTGTCATACTACTAAATTCATTTCTTATAGCTATTTCGTATTTATATAATATTTCCATGGTTGTAGTGGCTATTCCACCATCAAATTTTTTATTATTTCTTAAAGTTGTTAAGCTTTCATTTGTTAAATTTTGTAGCCATAATTTTACTGTTCCTATAAGTGTTCTTTCTATGTATCCTGGTGCCTCTGCTATTACTATCTTGTTATCTATTAATTGTTTTGATATGTATCCTATCCATAATTGGATTGTTTTATTTATGTCTGCTACACAGTCTAAATCTAAAAATTCATGTTGTCCAGTTATTGGTTTAGGCGTCCATTTTTTATTTAATCTTTTATCCCATGTAGTTTTTTCTTTATCATATTGTTCATAATTTTCATTATAATATTTTGGATTAATTTTTTTTAGGTTTTTTACTCTTGATGTGCTAGAATT
>NW_026020248.1:40441-154684 GCF_900185275.1 Solanum verrucosum
TTATTCCGTTAGAAGAAAATGGTATACTTTCCTGTCGAAAAAACTTTTATCACTCAGTTAAATCTATCTGTTACAATTTGCTAGGCTATGAATCAGTAGAAAAGAAGTATAAAGTTATGATCCATGTTAAGAATTTACGTGGGCGTGTACGAAATTTTATTTTTACTTTAAGCATAGACAAATCATGGAAAATTAAAAGCATCAATGAAGTCTTTTTGTCAATGACAATGACAAGAAAGAAAGCTATAATAATATTTCAGTAATTATTTCTTGAAGAATTGTACAGTAATTACTGAAATATTCTTATGGTTTCCTGTCTTGTCATTGTCATTGAAGAAAATATCATTGATGCTTTTAATTTTAATCCATGATTTGTTAATGCTTAAAGTGAAAATAAAATTTAGTATATGCCCATGTGAATTCTTATCATGCATCAAAACATTATACTTATTTTCTACCGATTCATAACCTAGCGAATAGTAATATAAAGAGTTAACTAAGTGAAAAAAATTTGAAAGGGAAGTAATACCATTTTCTGGTAGTGGGATTGAAAACACTAACAAATTACATGTAAGCTTCCAAATGCAGTACAAATCATTAACACAAGGTCCATTTCAGTATTGACCGTGAGAATTAAAATTCCATCTAGAGGCATTTCCATATTAATTTAGATATACAATGTATAGATCTACAAATTTTCCCACAAGACATTTTGTTCCACCATAACGAGTCATAGAACGTCGGTGATGAACATAAGTGAAATCTCTATCAAACATAGGGACATTATAAAATTTAGAAACAAACCTAAAGAGCACCAATGACATAACATAAAGCCATAAAAATATTTCAATAATTAGTTCTTGGGGAAGTGTAGGAATTCTTGTCAGTTGTAGCATTTTTGTATCCTATGTAGAACGAGGCTGAAAACTCAGTGAGTCAAAAACGTTTTTGCAAGCTTCTATAAGTAGGGTAAAGTTGTCCGTATTAAATGTCATATTTGACTTCATTATTTATGCTATTAAAAAGTGGCTTGTCTTTAATTAGTGCTTCTTTTGATTTAGAAGAAGAGGCTTAGTTGATGACTCTTCCAGATCCTGACTTCATAATCTTTACACAGATTAAATTGAATAATATTTTGATGAGAATAAAGTCTGGGTTGACTATTATGCTTGATTATGGCATGTCGTCTATTACGCTCTAGTTAACAATATGATATCTAAAAATCCATTTACATGATAGGAATTCATCTGGTTGATCTCTAAAAAAAGTTCGGAACTCAGACCAAGTAATTTTGTTAGTTCTGGATTATTTAAGGTCAATGAAGATTTCATGATAGGCAAGAATGTAATAAAAAAAAAGCCCAATCAAGTTTCCCACAAGGTCACATGGGTGAAAGGAGCTAATGGTGTTATCCATTTTTTTCCTAGAAAAGGGGATGTTTTAGCTCGGTACATGCATTGGTCTCCTTAAAGAATGCCTAACTTCGAATAATATGTTATAAAATTGTGATTCAGTGAAAGGCTTGGCGACTACAGTGGGAAGGAAGGTGTCACAACTCATCCATTAGTAAAGGTAGTTAGCTACACATCGGTATTCTGTCAACATATTAACCCAAATTTTTTTCATAATCCAAGGTAAGAGATGTTTTGCTTCTCTCATCAGATCCCTTCGTCTTTTTCTCACTAGTTAAGAAGCACCAAAGTCTTCCACTAGTTATTTGGAGTGGTCTCCTGCAGCCCTGCCTTTAGAACTCATAGAGGCGTAAGGAATTGTGAAAGATACTTAAAACATAGAATAAACATATGGTGAAAGCAAAGAGTCTGACAAGTCCTATATGTTTAAAAACAATAATTTGACAAAGGGTCAAAGGGTGAAGAGACTCCTTTGGATTCCATAAGCGCTATCAAACAACCCATAGTAACATATTAAAAAGAGGACGGTAAAAGCTGAAGTAAGTACCATTGAAGCTTAGAGAGAAACAACCATTTTTCGTAGCGGAACTGGTAGCTGGGGGATTCATGGAAGTGGTAGTGTGGTAGGTGGTAGTGTGATAAGTGAGTATTTTATTTTAAAGATTTTATTGTAGTATTCTTTTGCTAAGTGTCTTAATCTTGATATCCCTTTAATGTTAATTTTGGTAGTGTTGAAATTCATGGTAAAATGTAATAATATTTATTGTAATATTCTTCCGATAGTTATTTTAATCTGAATATTTCTTTAATATTATTTATGATATATTCAAGATATAACATATCTTCGGTTCTTTGGTACATAGATAATTTTCCTCTATTAATTGTTCTAATAGTTTTATATCTTTCATAGATTCTATCCAATATTGTAAATATTCGTGATCCATTTTATCTGAATTTATTTCTAATAAATCGTACCATTCTATTCTTTCGTAGTCTAATCATGTAAGTCTATTTCATACCATTGTTGGTTCAATATATCTTCTGGGTTCGTTATTAAATATTTTTTCCCATATGATTCTTCTTAATTCAATTATTTTTATATCTTTAAGTATATATAATATTAAAGTTTCATAGTTTTTTATCATTTCATTATGGAGGTAAGTAGTCATGTTCTTTATTATGCAGATTTTTTATTTCAAATTATTCCTTCCTATCATATTTCATAATTGATTAAATTCATATTAGATCATTATGAACTAGATTATTTTTATCATGTTTTCCTGTCACTACTTAGCATCGTACTTTAGCGGATACTTTCTTCTTATCAGCGCTCAACTTTGTTTACTCCCCTAAACGGCTTCCTCGCCTACCGGTTTCAACATTAGGATGGCATAGTATAGAAGTTTTCTCCCTGTTTCCAGTGTGCTAATAAAACTAGAAATCATGATTCAAATAATTCTAATACATAATAACTAACATAAATTTATTCAATCATATATATGATATTCAGGATATAAGGAAATTAGTTCTGCATATATTTTGAACAATATACCTTTGCTTCTTGCTTAGCCATGCTATCTGAAATATCTAATTGGATTTCAGATTTTTGCTCCATTTATCTAAATACTAAATTTTTAGTTGAGAGAGTTTTTTGAAAGAAAGTTTTAAGTTAGGCAATTGCCTGCCTTTATATTTACATATCCTTCCACTTATATAGAAAGGAGTTCTTACGTACTACTTACAATTTACACCTACCATTCCTACTACTTACACTTACCCATATAATTGTTACACTTGTCCATTCTTGCCCATACTTGCCCATACTACTTTATTACATTTGGTCCATCCTACTTTTAATATGCACATGCACACACTACCCACTTTATTGACTATATTACATTCAATAATAAGACTAATATATTTACTTTTGTCTTATCTCTTTTATTATCTCCTTCCATCCGTATCTTCTTTTCTTGTCTTTGACTACTTTACACTTGTCATACTTTACATGCTATATTTATGACATACTACTATTACTATTATGACTTTTTTACATTATTCGTACTAACTTTTTCTTTCTTATCTTTTTGACTTGTCTTCTTCTTCTTATCTCCTTCCGTCTTTATCTTATTCCAGCTGGACATCGGGAATCACGTTATCTTCTCCGTTGCATTTTGAACATATGTGGTCAGGGTATTTGTGACCCATTAGCTTGCAATACCTGGTCAATAATTCTGTCGGAAATAAATCCTTCTTTTAGTGCTCGTGTTGTAGGTCGTTCTTCTGGCTTAAGTAATGATAAAATCCATCTCTGGACTTCATCCATATCTGCTTTCCTTAGCTCCCTTGAATTTGAATAGATCATTAACTGATCTCTTGCATAGTAGCTCCATATTGCGTTTCCGTTTAAATAATTATTTGCTAGTTCTTGTATAATAGTTGATATACCAATTATTCTTCTTATTGGCATAAAAATTGGGTATCTCTGTTTTTTGTATCTCTGGTTGTTGTCCGATATCTTCTGGTATTATCATATCTTTTGTTAGTCCTATCTTTACTACTTGTATCGGAGGTTTTATTTCCTCGTGTAATATCTCTGCTGTTGCCGTATAAAACTTTACATAGAATAGATTTCCCTTAGTAACTCTCTTATAAGTAATAAATGCTCTATGTAGTTCCGGTATTCCGCTTAGTTCTTCTCCGTCATATGTATATACAGTATTTAGCAATCCATAGTTTATAACATGTCCTTACTAAGTTGGCGTTAGTTTTTGGTTGTGCAATTAGTTTATTATAACCTTGCAGTCTTTGGGTTAAATATCTTGGTTTGGTTCTTTTGTAGTTGATCTGGGGTTGCGGTTTAAATAAGTTTGGATTTTGTGTATATTTTTGATATAGGTTCGTGTGATGTAATTATATGTCTTTTTCTCATTTGGTTTTTACAAACTATCTGCATATGTAGATGTTTGCGGTTCTATGGACATATGTCTAGGTGTCCTTTGGGTAAATGGTTTTCGAATAGCTGGTTTAAGTTAGCATTTTTATGTTGTTTATCGCTAACTTGTTTGCTTGTACCTGCAGCTGTATTTAAACAAACATTATGGGTTTTAAGGAGTTTCCCATCGTCTCCTTTTAGCTCTGATTTTTTCCGTCTTCCGATCACGTAGCTCCGCATTTTTATAGTCATGCTGCTAACTAGCTTTAGACTTCAGATTATCTTCATTAGTCTTTAGCTTTTGTATCTCTTGTCCATACTATCCACTTTTATACAAGTGTAGTTATGGCTTTGAGTATCTCTTCCATTGTATTTTCGTTCTCAGTCTGAGTAGCTTTGTCTTGATAAGTAATCTGCAATAACATTCTTATCAGTTTTTATTACTTCAATTGTAAATGTAAAATTTAATATATTTAATACCAATCTCCTTATTTCTTTTGTTGTTACCGAATCTTGTATTTTTCTTGTTAGCCACCATTTTACTTGTGTATTATCTGTTCTTATAATAAATTTGTTATATACAATATATGGTTCAAATGATAATAAACACTTATATACTGAATATAATTCTTTTCTATTTATTTCCCATTTTATTTCTGTATTATTAAACGTTCCTGAATAATACCTGCAATGATGTTCTATCGTAGTGTCATCATACCTGTATTTTAGTATTCCTCCATAACTTTTTTCACTCGCATCTGATTCTATTATATAAGTAATTTTTTTGTTTTCATCTGGAAAATATAGTTTAGGTAAGTTTTTACATAATAATTTTACCTTTTGTATTTGTATTTGGTCTTTTTTATCAAACTGATATTCTATATCTTTCTTTAATTTTGTTGTAATGGTTTTAAATTTTCTGCTAATTTTGGTATGTATTCTCTTACTTGATTTACTAGTCCTAAGAATGATTGTAATTTCTTTTTTGTGTCTAGTTGTTCATTTGAGTTAATTATTTTTTGTACTATATGTGTTTGCATTTTTATTCCGTTTTTATCAATTTGTATCCCTAAGAATTCTATTTGATTTTTCATTATATCAGCTTTCTTTTTACTTAGACTTATACTTGAATATTCTATGATGTGTATAAATTTTTCTAATAATCTTATATGTTCATCTTGTGTCTTAGAATATAATAATATATCATCGATGTACACTACACAATTTTCTATTTGTTTAAAGTAATTGTCCATAAAGTGTTGATATCTACCTGGTGCGTTTTTATATCCAAATGGTAATACATTCCATTCATAAAATCCTTGTGGTACAGTGAATGCTGTTAGTTTTTTAGATTCTTCTTCTAGTTTTAAGTGGTAAAATCCTGATTTACAATCAAATTTGCTAAAATAACTATATCCTTGTATTTGTCTTATCTTTAGTATTTTATTTGGTATCGGATAATTATATGTTTTAGTTTTTGCATTTAAATTTCTATAATCAATAACCATTCTACTTTTTTCCTCTTTTTTGTTCACTATGTTTATTTACGATAAATGCCGGGCTTGTATGCTTACTATTGCTTTCTTGTATATATCCTTTTTCTAGTAATTCATCTATATGTATCTTAAATTCGGTTAAATCATTAAAATTATACTTTAATGGTTTTTGGGTTATTATACTGTTATTATCAATTAGCTCAATTTTACTTTGGTTTTATGTTTTTTCCATCCTTGTAAAGGATCCTCACTATATAATAGTTCTAACTTATCTTGAATTATTTTTACTTTATCTATAGAGAATATAATTAATTCTATTTTAGGGTCTTCTTCTTTTATATTTTCTAATTTTTGTGTAATTTTTTCACTTCCTTTTATCCATTCTGTTGTTTTTCGTTTTTATTATTTACCCTTTTTGCTCCTATTTTTTGTTTACGGTGTTGTGAACCACCAGTGTGTTTTTGTTATTATATGTGGGTATAATTTTTCTAAAAATGGCATTCCTAGTAGCATATCTTTTGTAGTTAATTCAAAGTTATATATTTCTTCTATAGTTAATATCTTATCCCATATTTGTATTTTTATATTTTTTGCCTTATATGTGATCATGCTTCCTTCATTATTAAATCATGTTACTACTATAGGTGTTTTTAGTTTTTCCCACTTATCTTCTGGTAAACAATTGTATTTACATATATTAGCTTCTGCTCCCGTATCTATTATTGGTGTATAATATCGGTTGTAATATCCTTCTATTATTATATTTGCAAGTATATATATTTTCATATTTTTATCATACCAAAGTCCTTTTTATTATTACTCTTTTATTTTCATAATTTATTGTTAACTGTTTGTCTTCTAGATTATATGGTTTTACTTGTTCCAACCATTTTATTCCTAAAATGATATTTTCATTTCCTTGATATATTTTGAATTTTATTACTGTTGGTACTCCTCCGATGATTATTTCCTTTTCCGTAGTTTCTTCAGTATACATTAATGTTTTTGATAGTTCGGAGCATGATTGTTCAATAGTTATTATTTCATCTTCCGTCACTAATTCTCTTGTAATATAGTTTTCTTCTCGTCTTGTATCTATTAATATTAAATATTTTCGTTGTTCCATTATTCCCGTTATGTAGTAATGATGTGGTTTTATATCTTCTTCTATTGATTTTTGTGGGGTTTTATCTATTCTCCTTGAGGTACTCATTTTTGATGATGTTTGGGGTATCTCATTGTTTATTCTTTTCGATGTGCTTAGTCTTTCTTTTACTATTTCTAAATCTTCTTCTATATCAATTTCATTATAACTATAATCATTTTTATCTATGACTGTAACTATTCTTTCAAAGGGATCTTCTATTTTTATTTTGTCTATTTTATTTTTTGCTGTTATTTTATGTTTTGTTGTTAGAACATATAAGTTTTTACATCTAGCTGTAAATATTTTACTTCCTGGGGCTAGTTCTATCCCCGACATTCGCCAGTATAATACTAGTGATTTATCTATATTCCTGTCATTTATTGCTACTGAGTAGTTAGCACTTATTATAAACTTAAATTTTTGGTATATGAGGTTACCTCTTACTGCACTTATTACACTTTTTTCTATGGGTTGTATAATTCTATCATCCGCTAAGTATATTTCTATGGGTGTATCTATTCCTTCTCTAAAACATGCTTTTATTAATATTTCTGTTCCTCCTAAATGTACATATTTAATTGGATTTTTAGCCTTAATATCTTGTATTTCTTTATTTATTATTCGTTTATTTATTATTGGTATTTTGGCCTTTCCTTTAGTATATTTGCAATCTATGATATGTTCTCTTTGACTTACTACATAATATTCTTCTTTTTGTCGTTTAAACCAGTTTCTTACTGTTGGTATTTCGAATATTTTTGCTACGCTTAGGTCTAATTCTTTTCCTTTTATTTGTTCAAATATACTATTATCAAATATTATTTTCTGTTCTAAATATTCTTCGTCTTGATTTTTTCTTTATTTATTGTTTGTATATCTGCTTCAGTCATTTGTTATATTATAGAATTCATTTTCTATTTCTATGTCATTATCTATTTCATTTTCCGATAATTCATATATACTATCATTGCTTTCTAATTCATAATCTACGTATTCTATTTGTGTATATTTTTCGTCATCTATTATTATTTCTGATATTTGTTTTTTTTTTGGATTTTTAGGTAATTTACAATCTCTAGCTATATGTCCTAATTTTCCACAATTATAACAAGTACATTCCGTTAGTTTTCTTTTTGGTCTATATGGTCTTTTGGTTTTGTAATTTTTTACATATTACCTTCTTCTTGGTTTTTTATATTTATATTTTGATCTATATTTTTTATTATATTTCTTTCTATTTTTGTAATACTTATCCGTACAACCAAATTGGGGTGCTGTTTTATTTTTGCAACATGCTAAGTTCTTTATTAATATTTTTTCCATTTTTATTTCTTCTTTATGCTTTTCACATAGTTCCATAAACCATCGTTGCAAGGATTTCATTCTAGCTCCTAAGGTGTCCGTTAATTCTGCTTCATTCCAACTTTTTTTTATTTTTGAATTAAAAGGTTCTGGTAATTTTGTAAAATATAATTTTCTTATTTCTTTACTTTCTTCTGTGCTATATGTTCCTTTATAATAATATTTTCTAAATGCACATGTATATTCATCTCTGTAACACATATTGCATATTGCTAATTTTGTCATTAGATTCCGATTTATGATTTTTTCTTTATTTTGTTCTTCTACTTCTGTTGTCGTACTACTAAATTCATTTATTATAGCTATTTCGTATTTATATAATATTTCCATGGTTGTAGTGGCTATTCCACCATCAAATTTTTTATTATTTTTCAAAGTTGTTAAGCTTTCATTTGTTAAATTTTGTAGCCATAATTTTACTGTTCATATAAGTGTTCTTTCTATATATCCTGGTGCCTCTGCTATTACTATCTTGTTATCTATTAATTGTTTTGATATGTATCCTACCCATAATTGGATTGTTTTATTTATGTCCGCTACACAGTCTAAATCTAAAAATTCATGTTGTCCAGTTATTGGTTTAGGCGTCCATTTTTTATTTAATCTTTTATCCCATGTAGTTTTTTCTTTATCATATTGTTCATAATTTTCATTATAATATTTTGGATTAAAATTTTTTGGGTTTTTTACTCCTGATGTGCTAGGTTTTTCGCCTATGTCTACGTCTTCTGTATTTACTTCTAAATTCTTTGTATTATCTATGTTTGCTAAAAGTTCCGTATATGTTTCGCTTGTTTCCGAATGTTGTTCTAGATCATCATCGTTTATTTCATCAACTCTTATTTCGGGTAGATTATCTTGGTTATTTTCTTCTTTTTCTCCTAATTCATCTTGTAATTGCAATTTTTCTTTAAATTTATTTATCTCATTTGCTAATTTTGTTTTTTGTTCTTTTTCTTTTTGTTTAATTTCATACATTTCTTTTAATATTGCTAGCTCTTTTTCTAGCTCTATTATTTTAGTATTTTTTACTTCTTCTAATTGTTGTACTTCCTTTTTTGCTTGTTGTTTTATTTTTTCAATTTCCGTTCTTCTATCTATTTCTTCATTTTCTTTTGTTATTCTTACCATAGCAGTTAAACTATCTTCTAGTTTTACCGTTTCTTTTTCTAACATTAAACTTATATTGTCACCTATTTTCTTATATCTTCTTCCTAGATTAGAAAATATTATCTTTATTTTTAATCCGTCATAATTTTCATATGTTTTTTCATCTATTGCGTATTCTTCTTTATTCATTTATAAATTATGTTGTAGTTTATATTCTAAGTTATTTATTTGTATTTCTAGATAAAAAATAGTCTTTCTTTGTGCTACTATAGATTTGTGACAAATTCCTACAAATATATTACTATTAAGTCTATTTTGCCTATGTTCTAATTCTTGTCGTTTTTCTATAATTACTTCATTAAGTTTTTGTCTATATTCACTATTCTTGTTATTCATTGTATTTTTAAGTATTGAATATATTTATATTCTATTTTAGATATATTATTTATTAATTGATCTAATTTTTCATTATCAGTCTTTGTGATATTAAGTTGTTTATATTTCGGATATAATTTATTTAATTTTCTTTTTATGTTTCTTAATTTTCTACTTGTATGTTTCTTACCATGTTTCTTATTATCCATAGCTCTGCCGTAATATTTTTAATAATAAATATTACAATATTGTATTTGAAAGAAATAAGTGTATTCACACAATTAATTATTTTAAACTTATTGGGATCTTTAAAATTTATGTAATATTGTTATATTTTTTTAATTTTGAATTAAGGAAAGACAAGTAGTGATTCCTAAAATATAGGTTACAGATTAAAATTGGATAACTAACTTTTTAAAATAAAATTAATTATTTAAAACATAAAAAAATTAAACAATTAAAAATATTAAATAAGCTATTTCAAACATTAAAAAAATAATTAGCCATTTGGATTATTTACAACTATCTAAAATAAAAATAAAAACAAAAAAACAACTACTAAATCACGTATATACCTCAAATATTGTTTCTTTTTAATTTATTTAAAATTAAATTTGTAAAAACTAACAATCTCAACAATATGTTAGAATTTCCTCTATATTCGGTTACTTCTTTCCCCTCTCTCTCTCTCTCTCTATATATATATATATATATATATAATTAGTTAAGATTACTTTTACCTTAAATCAATTTTCTATTATATTTTTAGTTTGTTACACAAATTTAATACAGAAAAAAATATTTTGTAAAATCTTTTAGTTTTGAATGAAAATAAAATAAAATATATATATATATATAGAAAATGTATCAACATGCCATTTAATTTTATGATATCACCTATTTCATATGGAATGTTAAAATTAATAAGTTATTAACATACTTTTTTTATTCAAACGACATGAAAAGACTAAAATACAAACACGTAAAAATATTTGAAATATTTGATATTTGATCAAAATAAGTTAATAATAAACTTAAGAGTATTCTTAGAAAAATTTCAACATAGTATATTATAAAATTAAAAGTCTTGTTGATAAAGTTATAGATATAATATTTTGATACGATAAAATAGATTTTGTACTAACAATATTAATTTATGTGCGCAAATAAATAAGTTAATGATTTATATTATTATTATTATTATTTTTATTATAAATTAAATATATTATTAAGTGCATAATACATTTTATTAGTTATTTTTAATTTTTAATTATTATATTTTAAATTATTCGCGCAACGCGCGAGCACGTATACTAGTTTTAGAGTTAAAACACTTATATAGGGGTTTTGGTGAAGGGTAAAGCGACATAGTATTAGGCAAGACTAATCAAGAAAAGACCCAACTGCCCCTAAGAAATAATTGCCGCACCGTGACGACGCTTCAGACTGACAGACCGTGGTTTGACCGACAATCCGTCCTGCACGTCTGTGAATTGGCGTCAGAAAGTGGAAATTGTAACACCCCTCAAAATGAAATAGGATAATTAGAGCTTCACATTCGTGTTAGTAGTTGATAAACCTGTATAAATGTTTGAAAATAAGTTTATAGGTCTGTTTAGTTGAGTTTGAAGTCAAACGTCAAGGGACGTTCAAGACGTTTGAAAACTAGTCTTTTACGTGTTTGTGTGTTTTAATATGTTGTTCATGTTTTTATGTGTTGTTTGGAGTCTAAAATCAGTGGAGGTGACTCTAGTGTCTTAATATATGTTCATAGGGTCAAAATGTTCGAGTACGACGCCTCGGGACCACCCTAAGGGTCCCCAAGGAGGACCCCAACCCTTGGCCAAACAAGATGCCAAGGCAGCTTGCAAAATGTGCATGAAGGGAGCATATCTGCGTCACGAACTAACTCCACCATGGGCCAAATTGTTGGTCCGTGTTGCAGACGTGTCGCAGACTCTTCTGTCTCGAAATTTAATTTTCAGAAACTTGTGGGAATACCTCCGCATCGCGGACTTGTTTCCCGATGAAAACTGCGAAAATAAAACTCAAGTTTGACTTGTTTAAAAGGTCCAACTAAGTGAGGGGTAGTTTGGGTACTTTCAGGAATTATTATAAATGGTTATTCTACCTATTTTAGGGTATTTTAAGTGGTTAAAACCTCAAAACCTAGAATTAGAGCTCATTATCTAAATTGAACCTTCCCTCTCAAATAAATTCTCTCTAGAACTCCATGGAAGACATTGATGAAGCTTCAAGCTAGGGGATGGGTTCCTACTGATTTATCCTTCAATTCCTAAGGAAATTAATCATAAAGGTATGGGGATTTTATCTTTTATTCTCCTTTCAATCAAAGAGCCAAATCAAAGTGATTTCAATATTTTTCAAAAACACTAAAAACCCCAATTTCAATTCTAAGCTTGGTTTCTTGCATGAAAGTATTTCAAATGATGATTTATGTTAATATTGATGGTTTTAAGATCAAAAACTCCATGAACCCTTGCATATCTTGAAATCCTAATTTTGGGTCTAAAGTGGGTCTATTGATTATGAGCTAATAATGTGATATTAATGTGTAGATTACTATGGGCTATTGATTTATGTATTGTTCTATATTGAATTATGAGCAATTGATGGTCAATTGTGTTATATAGGATGTTGGCCTTGAATGGGCAATTGTGACCTAAGGCTTATGATGATGATAAAGTTGTGAATAGATTATTGATTCTAGTATTATATATATATATATATATTTAGTAGATGTTAGAGTTGTGAGGTTTGATCCCTTTGAAAGTGGGGAGGTGCTTACTTTATAAGCATGTTGTGATCATGGCCTTGTAGGCAAAGTTGGACGATTGTTGTTTTTGAGTAATGTTGATTATCTGAAGGTAATGTGATATGATGTGAATTTGTGTATGGTCTAAGAGCATGAAAGGTGACCTTGTGTAAGAGACTTTATGTGTTATGCTTGGTTGTTGTTTTCTTTGAATGACTTATAATGAAGGTGAGGCTAGGATACACTATGTTTACCTACTCTCACACCTAGTGAAGAATGAATGAAAAGAATGAAAGAATGTGTGAATGAATGAAAGAATGGGAGTTAATGCTAATGAATGAATGTTGGGTCTATTGTAAGGATAGTCTCATAAAGTACTCTTTTAAATGAATGGGGTTCCTAAATGAAAGGTTTTCGATTTTCTCATCTTTGAATCCAGGATCTTCCTAAATGAATGAGTGAGAGTTAGGATAGGTATTCCTTCGTGAGTTGAGATGAGAATACTTAGTAGCAATCTTTATCCCTAAATGAATGAATGTTGGGCTAGGATGGGCACTCTTTCGTGAGTTGAGATGAAAGTACTTAGTAGCAATCCTTATCCCTAAATGAATGAATGTCCTAACTCCGTGGGGGAGTAATGTCTAGCACCGAGAGGATATGAAGATGGGTGGATACTCCTTCGTTAGTTGAGATGTGAGTATTTAGTAGTAGCCCTTAAGATGGGTGCTCCTTCGTGAGTTGAGATGAGAGTACTTAGAAGCAATCCTTCTATCCCTTAACTATGTGCCCACATTGGACTAGCTAGTGGTCTCTACCACGTAAAGGCTAAAAGAATGACCCTACCTTAGGCAAGTAGGGATCCCTCATCCGGTAAGGGTATTACCGGGATTCCATGTCAAGCTCCATCGTCTATGTCGGTTAAGGCTCTTCCCCCACATTAATGAATGAATGAGTCTCTTTTGGCTAATTAATGAAAGTGTTAGTCCTTGAGCATGCTAATGTGAATGTAAGTGCTTATGTTGAATTGAATGTATGTGATGATCTTATGTCATTAGTGAATGAAGTTGTCTAAATACATTAAGTTGAAAGAATGATTTATGTTGAGATGTGAATGGAGCTTGTCTTGTGTAGCCTTAAGTATCACTTGGGTGTGGTATGGAGAGGTAGTATGGGCTACCTCACTATGTCTTACTTTGGTGAGTCTTGGGATGACATTTGAGGAGTGTTCTAGTTTTATGAATTGACTTGTTGGGTTATCTGCTTATATGTCTTATGTGATTAATTTGTGAAGGTTGAGGTATGCATGGTAAGTGCACTTTGTGTGACTTTAAGGTGGTGCCTTAGTGTGGGTGATGGTATGGGACGTTGCCCATACATTGCACAAAGGTATTGCTTAAGGGTTACTTAAGGTGGAGGTCCAAGCCAAGAAGGTAAAGGTAAATGGTTTATGTATGTTTATGAGGTATTGTGAAGCATATGACTTTGTATTGTTGGTTGTGACTTGTACGGTTCCTATTATGTTGATGTTCATGAGATTTTATCAAAATGGCATGAAAGCATAACTTCCTCACAAATATCCTTTTTAGCATGTTTTGCATATTCTCATACTTAGTACGTGTGTTGTACTAACCCCTTTCTTCTATTTTACTACAAGTGTAGGTTGTGGTAACTAGGAGGAGATTGTGCTGTGGAGTTGCTTGGATTGCTTTACTCTCCCAAGTCTTTGGTATGTCCTCAAGATTCGAGGACTATGTTTAGAAGTTTCTTAGTCATTGTAATAGACACTTAAGTTTCATTTCATTTGTAAAGGGGCCGTGTCCCTTAGTATGTTTTAAGTTCTTGTCTAAGATTGGCTAAAGAGACTTAGTAGATCCGCTTGCGTATTGATGTTTTTAAATGTTGATGGCTCTTGAAGTCTTATGGTTCTATTGAATAAAAGTTTTAAATTCTTAGTGATTTTCTTATGATCAATGTGATGAATGAATGCTAAGTCTTGTATAAGACCTTCGAGAGGTCGAATACGCATGCAACAGCTAGGGGGTGCTCTCGGGTCGTTACTTTTCCATGACCCATGGACCTCAATCCACAGACCATGGACCCAAAAAAGGTCTGTTGGTCGAGGCCGTGGTTTGTGGTCCTCGTAGCCTTGTTTGGTGGCCAATCCATGGACAAGACCCACGGTCCGTGGCTCAGTCCACGAGCCGTGGCTTACCTTCGTCGAATGGCACCAAAAAATTCCAAAAACTCTCTATTTCGCCCTTTATCGAATTCGAGGTCTTACAACACCATACAAGTAATGCCTCCAAATATTTAGGGCAAACAAAACCGCTGCTAGTTCAAGGTCATGGGTAGGATAATTCTTCTTATGAATCTTAAGTTGCCTTGAAGCATGGAAAATAACTTTCCTATTTTGCGTAAGGACATGCCCAAACCAAATCCTTGAGACATCACAATAAAGAACAAAACCATTTGTCCCTTTCGGTAATGTAAACACCAGAGTGGAAGTACGCCTATCTTTCAATTCTTGAAAACTCTTTTCTCACGTTTCGGACCATATGAACTTAACCTTCATTTTAGTCAATGTCGTTAATGGAGAAGCAATCAAAGAGAACAATCCAACAAACCTTTTGTTGTAATCAGATAACCCAATAAACTTCTAATATTCGGAAGGGGTTAGAGGTATAGGGCAACCTTGGGAGAGGATACTTATTCTTAATGGTAACCTTGTTCGATTGCTAGTAGTCAATACACACACAAAGCGAACCATCTTTCTTTCTAACAAACAAAACTGCAGCACCACATAGAGAGATACTTGGTCGGATGAAACCCTTATCCAACAAATCTTTCAATTGTTCCTTTTATTCCTTATGTTATGTCGGAGCCATACGATAAGCAGGAATAGAAATAGGTTGCGCATCTGGGAAAAGGTCAATACCGAAGTCTATTTCCCTTTCGGATGGAATACCGGGCAAATAATAAGGAAACACTTTCGAAAACTCATTTACAACGGGGACCGACTCAAGAGTGGGGGTCTCAGAATCTATATCCCTCACCTTAACTAGATGCTAAATGCAACCCTTCGAAATCATCTATCTAGCTCTAAGACAAGAGATAAACTGGCCTTTAGGCATAAAATTTCTCCCTTTCAACTCTAGGATAGGTTCATTTGCAAACTGAAACTTGACTTCACGGGTTCTACAATTAATAGAAGCATTATTAAAGTGAGCCAGACAAGGGAATCCTTATTTTATTTTTTTTCCAAGAGGAGAACAATGGTAATAATTGGAAAAGGAAAATTTAAATCACCAATTATACTAACAATCATGAATAAGTGAGTAAAATCAATTAGTGCAATTCAAAGATAGCAAACGAAAGTGCAATCAACAATAGTAAAATAAGCTCTTTCAACAACGATTAAGTTAAGTAATCGAAATGAAGACAATCAGTAATTTCGCACCCAATATTACCAAATTTAGTCAAGAAATCTGCAGCCATGACAATGCTAGAAATACAAGAGAATATTTTCACACGACATACTCAGAGTAGATGATGCCATCAAAGTATGAATCGACTAAGCAAGAAGGAGCAACCAGTGACTATATTCAACCAAGTATCAAAACATAGTTCATAAAATCTGAAAACCCCAACTAATATTTCAATTTTAAGACTAAATTGACTTCTACATAATCTCAGTATGCATAGAACATCCATATCAGAAAATCAAAGTCACATTGCAAATAAGAATAAGAATGAAATTGCTAAAAGAGGAGATACTATTCTGAAAGAAAATGTACCCGGACGGATCTGTAAAGACCGTCTTTAGAAAATCAAATCCTTAAACTTTGGTACCGACCCAAGCCTCTTCCGGGTATGGTTTCGTTGTTAGCTGCTGGTTGTGCTTTTGTTGCTATCTTCCTCACCCTCACCGGAGAAGAGAGGAGCGGAGGTTGTACTCGCTAGTGGCTCACCCTCACCGACAACTGCTGGAGGATAAAAGGAGAATGTAAAAGAAAAGAGAGGGAGGCAGCGGAAGGAGAAGAGGATGACCGATGACTGGTGGTTCTCGGCTGCTCGCTGGTTGTTGAATGTTCTCGTTCGCAGCTGCTGGCCGGAGCTTGCTGCTAGCTACTTCTCTTGCCGGCTGCTGGAGGTTTCACGACTGCTTGTTCTTGTTTGCTATGCAGAGATGGGAAAGAGAGGAACAGAGGAATAGAGGCGGAGAGGAGAGCAATGTCTCCTCTTGTTCTCGCCAGAGATGGCGAACAGCGATAAGAGACAGGAGGAGCGGCGGGTCGAGGAGAGGAGGAGCGGCGGGTTGAGGAGCAGAGGAGGAAGAATGAAATGATTTTAGGGTTTTCATCTTTTGGTAGTTAAAATAGGAAAGAGATGAGGGATTATATCTTGACCATTGGATCAGTTTAGATGAGCGGCTATAGGATTTAATCTAGGATTTAATTTAAAGGATGGACGGTTGGGATTTGTTGGCAATAGAATTCTTGAATTTGATATGAAATTGGTTAGATTTGGAATGACTAAATTTGAAATAAAATTGGCTAGAATTGAGATGAAAAGGTGGTTACAATTGAAACGAAATTGAATAGGATAGGCTACGAATTAATTAAATTGGAATAGAATAGGATAAGATTTAAATGACTTAAGGGAAGATCAAGGAAATGCTATCCGATTAATAAAATACTACATATTTAAATATTTTCATATAAATTACACACATCTAAATTTTAAATACATTTAAGTAAAGTAATTATTTCGAGTTTAACTATTGATAAATATAATAATAATAAAAATAAAAATAATTTAATTAATGATTACAACGAGTTTTTATATATTATGCATAATAAAATATATAAATTTTTTTAGACAAAATCGATTAAAATTGTAAACTCGAAATATGTTTTAAAAATACGTATTTAATCGAATAGCATTTCCAAAAGTGTTATAGGTCGATCGAAATTGGATGTCAACAACATGCATGTAACCAATCCATACCAAGGATAACATCAAAATCTAGCATATCAAGCTCTACAAGGTTAACATGAGTGACTCTATGTCACGACCCAGACCGTCCTGATTGGCACCCACACAAACCCTCCGGTGGGAGAACCACTACTATAACCCAAACCAAGCAACTAAACCAAAAACCAAGGCATTAAAGTTACGGAAGCAAGTTAAATAGCTAAAAACTGAAGTTCCCATAAACTTCAACAAATATCTAACAACTAACAATGCGGAAGAAATTAACCTAGAACCTGAAAGTCAATGTACCAAAAACATCTAAAGTTCAGCAAGTCTAAACAAGAAGGGATACAACTCAAACTTATGAACTAATCAGCTAACTAGAACATAGTCTAAGTCCGGAAATGGTGGACATAGACGAAAGAGAACCCATGGCAGCCCGGAAGAATTGACTCACCCTTGAATTCGAACGATCACTGATCTCCTAAGCGAGGTATGTCAGTAGCCGCTTGAAGATGCCCTGTACTCAACAAAAATAAGAGCAAGTGTAGTATCAGTACACAACCACAGTGTACTGGTAGGATCACACAACTATCCCACTAAGTGCAACATACATAAGTCATCACAACAATATAATCACATGCATATATCGAACATATACAATATTATGAACATTTACTAGCAACGAACAACTTAACATTTCTCAAGATACACAATTAGAGAAAATCATTGGTCCTCTCATGGAACCCAAACCCAAATAGTTAGCATATCAGAATGTGGTACCCGATCCAATAATTATGTCGGAACGTGGTAACTGGTCCCATAGTTATGCCGGAACGTGGCAACCTATCCAAGTTAGTTATGTCGGAACGTGGTAACCGATCCACTCAACACACCATAATCACAATCACAAGTATATCCTCAAGATCATACAATTAAGTCATGATTTCATGGTAACCATCATTTATCTATCTCATTTACAACAAGTGTGATCAATAATGCAATAGTCATATACATACATGTATCATAATGAACCAAGAACAAACATACATCAGACAATCATAGAATCACAACAATCACCTACCTCGAAACAAGCTTGAAACGCTAAGATACTTGATCCTGCTCATTCCAAATTCGATCCGCTTGTTCTTGGTCTACAAACAATTAATATAATATGGGAATCAACAAACAACCACTAATTACCCGAATTACTAACAATTTTATGAACCCTAGATCAAACCCATGATCCCAATTATCCAAATTAGGGTTGTTTCCACCATAGAATCTATAACAAAACCCTCCCCCATCAATATTCACCCATTCTATTTCATTCTACGGATCGAAAAACTGATACGGGGAGTAAAAAGCCTACCTTTAGCCTTAAGAATGGTGAAAAATGAGTAGGAGTTGCTTGGGGTTCGTTCCTTAGCTCTAAAAATTGAAAAGTGCTAAAAAAGGTCGTTTAAAGGTTTATTTACGACTTTAAGTCACGTCGAACCCTCCATAGCGACCCTCATCTTGCTTTAGCGGCCCCGCCAGAGCGGCCAAAACCCCCGCCAAAGCGGCTTGCACGAACCAGTGAGCTATTTAAAGAATTCCAAAATCCCCATTTCACAACACACCTCTACCCAACGATGTTCAAAAAATACCCTTTACGCTAAGTTCGATTCTGAGAGTTCTACTCGCCCGAATTCAATTCCGTAAAGTTATACGGATTCCTTAACGAGTTATCTATCCACCCATTTAATCATAATCATAAATAAATTAACTGATTATTACCATATTTCCCTACACCGTAATGACTCCAATTTCATCCAAATCTAGACAAGATTGGGAGAATTTAAATACTACGAAAAAGTTTTTCGACCCAAATTCTTTCCCCGTTGGCTTCTTTATAACGATGGAACCCGGTCATTACACTCTATGGGATAAGGAGACGAGAAAATTTCTGTAGGACCCTCTTAGCCACAATAGAAACACCAACAAGAGTAGAGACAGAAAAATGATCTAACAAAGCATCCTAAAGAATATCAAACCTCATAGCCACCTATGGTGTCACAAAAGACAAGGTAGAACCAGGGTCAAGTAAAGCACAAACATTAAGTTGGAATACTTTTAACCTACCGATAACCACACCAGGAGAACCCTTGATGAGTCAGGGATTTTGACTATGAGGACTCACCAATCTTCAATTTTCATATATGAGATCCCTAGCCATGGAAGTGTGAATCTATAAGGTCAGATCCTAATTTAGGAGAAATGTTGGGAAGATTATGCGTTAGTACAAAACATGTACCAAGTATGATGGCCAAACACAAAACATTTGAAAACATACTTAAAAGAGGTATCTTCATGGGATACAATAACCAAACTAAACACATGATACATAAAGGGTTTAGAAGACATGAGTCATAAAACATGGTCAATGCAAATAATATCATCTTAGAACACGTGTGAGATACTTCTTGAAGTTACGTTAGTTCATTATTGTGGGAGATTTATCTTTTACCGACATATAAGACCATGTGAGCTATCAACACGGAATTCGGTGTTTGCCCCACACCAAAAAGGGGGTGTCCTACTTGCTAAGGTAAGACCTTGAACTTCTAGCTTCTGTGGATCCACAAGCTAATGTCTATCAAAACATATGCCTTTACTCTCAACAAAATCTACATCATATCTCATCAATCTCATAAGAGCATACATAATTCCATAATTACTTCTCATAGTTCAAAACCCTTTTTCAATCATCAATATCTAGAAAACATGGGTTAGACATGGGTTCATGAGAATTGATCATAAAATCATGTAATCATCTCAATTCATGTTTGATCCATCATAAAACAATCAAATAAATCAATATTTAAAGGAACCCATGACAAGGAAGAAAACCCTAACTCAATTGGGAAATTCTAACTTTTTAAATTGGAGAATTTGGGATCTCTATGGAGGAAAGGGATCCGTGGATGAAAACTATCATACCTCAATGCCAAGAGCTTGTCTTCAATGGTGGAATTGAATGTTTGATTTGAAACCCTAGGTTGACTCCTTTTTCTTAAAGCTTTCTAGAGCGAGAAATATTTTGGAGAAAAAGACTTGTCCTTATTTTAGGAAATTGAGAGAATGATTTCAATTGAGGAAATTTGAGTTTGAAAACACTTATATAGACTTCTTTGGAATGGGAAAATGACATAGTGTTAGGATAGAATAATTAGAAAAAGAATAAAAAGCCCTTGACTTAAGCTGACTCAACCACGAGATGGTGGCCTTCATAAGCAGTCAAGGACCTTACGAGCCGTTGTGGCAGCCATGGTCCTTGACCAGTGGGCTAGGAAGAGTGCCCCCTACTTCCTTGACCCTTCACAACCACCTTAATGGGTCGTTTTCCTCTTCACGACCCATCTAGGGGTTCGTGGGAGGAGGCTAACTTTATGGGGTAGGATGTGCCTCCACCACACGGGCGTCATAACAATCCGTCTGCCTCTCCACATGCCATTAATTCCCTCATTGGAGGGGTCCCTGTCCAACATATCCTCGAAGACTTTCAACGGGTCAGCACACGAACCCTGGTACCCTTCATAACCCGTCTAGGGCTCCGTGAAGGATCCATGGTCCAGGTGTTGACGTGTGAGTTCTTTCCCATTACCCATTTTCAGGCCTTTCTCTAATCCGAGGCGTTACTTGTCACGGGTGTGGCATTAGAGCTTTATTAATTACATATGGTTTTTTTCATACAATCATGTTGATTTTTTAGTTCAAACATTACTTTTGTTGGACAAGTATCATAGAGACACCTTTTAGGCTTTGGTTGAAAGGTATGTTGAGGCTATTATTTCTCTTCAGGCATGATGCTAATGGTCTAAGATTGTTATGGCCGGTGTATTATCATTATTTTTCTTATATCTTTATCCTATTGAGCTGGCTACGACCATATGATGTAAGCTCTATCGGCGACACTCTACTCCTTGTTTTGTGGCCTAGAAAAGCATGTTATGATTGTGTTTTGATTAATTATGATTATTTGTCATTGTTTTTATGTTTAATCGTCTAGCTGCTACCTATGAGCTTGTTTTAATCTCATCTTACATTGACATTGTAGGTTTCTTGGGCATACAAATTGACTCATATAGCAAGCCTACGGGCCAGATAGACAAAGCCTTTGGGACGGGTAGCTCGAGCCTTCGGGCCCGATAGACCGATACTTTAGGCCCACTAGACCGAGCCTATAGGCTAGGTAGATTTTTTTTTTAATTTAAAAGTGAGGCATGTAAGCCTCTTTTATTAAAACACAAGTAAATGCAACAAAGCAAAGCAAACAAAATAATGAAAAAAAGAAAAAACAAAATTACATTAGGTAACCAAGGAATATGGAAAGTCATCTTCTCCAAGATTTCACATGAAGAGCTCCGACCAACAACCGCCGGAGAGGTCGAAATCAACTTCCCAATGTCGTATCTCCTCCATTTCACCTGCTACCAGCTTTCTCGAAGGTAAGTCTGTAATGTTTTACTCATCTTGAGCTAAATTAGTTTGCAGATCCAGAGAACTTCAAGTTTTTCGCCAATCTGGAGATTAGAATCTATGTAGATCACTCCTCAATCTTAGAAAAGCACCTCTTGGGTGTCATTTTTAATTTTCGTGCTGCAGTAAAATGCTTTAGGTAAAACTTGATAAGCATTAAATTAGAGTTCTTTTTCTCTAGTCTAATCTTTTATGGGTTGAATCCCATAAAGATATTCATACCACCATCTAAATTTTAGACCTTTGAATCAGACAACTAACTCATTTTTGCTTATATGATTTATGTGCCTACAAAACCTTTTGGAGAAATTGGATATGTTGAGGATACAAATAGGAGCTATCAACAATCGAATACACCACTAACAAATTTCTAGTCCTGGTTTTGTACCACTTTAGACACCTCTATGCTCTCACCAGGTGCATGATACTGTTAACCAATGGAAATAGCTTCACACTTTAAAAGTTTTCTATAATTATGCTTCAATTGTGAACTCATGTGCCTCTTATCAGATACTTGTATAACTGACTATTATTTAATATTTGTGACTTGTGAGAATCTAATAAGAACTCAGAAACTTGTTACATTTGTCAAAATTTATTGTTGGGACTTCCTGAAAAGAATTGAACTCATAAGTACCTGCATAAACAAAAACTAGGTTAGCAAAAAAATCAGCAAGAGTATTTCCCTCCCCGAAGGAGTGTTGTACTCTTACTAAAATAGTATTTCTGATTCTATTAATGGAGTTGACCTCCATTGTCACACCTTGGAGTGAATCCCACTCTCCATTAAGAATATTAGCCATCAACAAAGAATCAGTCTCAATAATTATCTAATGAAAATGTTTATCTAAACAGTATAGCAGACCCTCTCTAATAGCAATTGCCTCAGCCACCAAGTTAGAAGAATCAGTCAACTTCACACCCTTAGCCCCTACTAGATTACCATTATGATCTCTCACACAGAAAGAAGCTGAACTAGGACAAGGATTACCCTTAGAATCCCCATCAGTGTTACATTTTAACCATCCAGCAGGAGGAGGAGACCATCGGACAATTGTGTGACAGAAACTTGGCCTATAGTTATCAAGTTGAACAAACTGAGGCCAAGTTTGTGGACTATTCATAACCTAATTAAACTTAATTTGACAAACTTATGAATGTGAGAATTAATTTCCGAGATGATTTTGCCTCTAGAGTAAGAGCCTCCATGTAATACTTTGTTTCTCCTCTTCCAGAGAACCCATAATATGGGAATCGAAATGGCACCTGTTTTAGTCTTTCATTCCCATGAGTATCCCACCATTTTTTTAAAGTATGCTTCACCTGTATTAGAGGGCCTATGATCCCTGCTGCCCGAGTGTAGTACCTCCACACACTAGAGGCCAATTCACCTTGTAAGAAAAGGTGTTCAATAGTTTCTCTAGCAGGATCTGAGCAACAAGTACAACATTGAGAAATATTAGGATTCCAAGTAGCCATGCCTGTTATGATAGGAACATTAGCAGTCCAAACTCTCCAAACAAAGAAACTGATCTTGAAAGGTAAGCCTTTCACCCAAATATGTTTAGAAGCATCTTCATGTGCAGCCGTGTTTCTTATAATTTCCCAGGTACTCTTCACAGTAAATTTACGAGAACTAGTTTGTAGCCACCAAGGTTTATCCACTTGATTAGATTGCCTCACATGAACCATATAAAGCCTCACAGTTTCAACGACATCAGGAGGTAAAAGATCATTCATAGTGTCATAATCCCAACCATTTTCACTCAAAAAAGTATCAATGTCCGTCAAGGGACGACGACTTTATACTTCTGATTGTTAAAGAAATAATGGACCAAGCTTGGTCCAATCATCATACAAATAACTAGATGTACCTTCTTTAGGTTCCCACCATAGCTTCTTTTCTACTATCTCTCTCATACTGAGCATGTGTTTCCATACCTGAGAACCACCGTTCCACTGCACAAGAGTTGGAATTTGTGTTTTGCATTATTTGTTCCAAAAGAAATTGGACCACAAAGATCATTGAGTCCTGAATCTCAACCAAAGGTTTCATACATGGCATGTGAAACATCAAATAATGACCTGAACCCTAAAGCTCGTTCTATCTTTGGGAGTCATACATTATCCCAAGAAGCCCAATGCTTGCTCTTGCTAGAGTCCTTATTTCCCAAAAATAATTAGGCACAGATATCATGACGTTCCCTAATGACACATTTAAGGGGTACTATTACACATAAAACATGTATAGGGATCCTTTGAAGAACACTGTTAATCAGCACCTCCTTACCTCTATAGGATAACATATTACCTTTCCAAGATTGTGCCTACGGGCAGGGTAAGCTTACCTAAAGGGAAGAAAATATGTATTGTACACAGAGCCTTAGATTTGTGTTGATTCATGGCATATGTACATTCAGACGGTTCAGATCAGATTATTATTGGGATACAAGTAGGGAAGCTAATAAGGGTTTTTAGCGACTATTTGCGCCTATTAGAACTATAGGGATTGTGTGTTGTTTGTAGTTGCCAGGCGTATGGCGGCCAGGTCATGTTATAGCTTGTTATGTGCTTATGATTTATTGTTATAGGGAGATAAGGTATTATTCTTCTGTTTCAGCCTTGCCCTTTTCATTCAACACTTATAATCTAGTTTTAGCTTTTAGTTTACTACATGCTTATTACATTATTTTGTACTGACGTCCCTTATCTGGGGGCTCTACATTTATGCATGCAGGTCTTGAGTGACGACTAGACAAACCTGTCGAGTAAGAAAAACGCCGATCCAGAATAATGGTTCACCCCTTGTTCTAGGGTTTCTATGGTCCCAAAGGTTTGCTTGTTTTGCTTTTTAAAGACTTTTTGTAGGCTGGGGTCCTTTCCTAATCAAATGTTGTATTCGTAGAGACTTGCAAACTAGTATGTTGGATTTTATGGTCATGTTATTGGCCATAATGGCCTTTCCTTCTTGTTGGTTGATTGTTGATAGTTGCTTGACATATTGTTTAATCATACCTATTTTTAACTTCTGTATATAGATCATGGTGTCTTTGACGGTCCATAAAGCGTTTATGCCTCCTAGATACCATGGTGGCCTTGACGACCGAAACAAGCTTATGTGCTAGGTTGTTATTGTTTTATATAAACTGTTGGGAGTAGGTATTTCTTTGTAGAGTTATTGATAGGGGCCTTGCCGATTGAGGGCTTATTTTCAAGCCAAGATATACTAGTTTGTTGAATTGACTATGTGTGGCTGCCATACACCATTAGCAAGTGCTTTAGTATGGTCGGCTTAGGCCTATGTTTTGGAATCTAGTGGCAGTTATGCCCCTCGAGTTTAGTTTGTGACATATACGCAATCATTTTGGGCAAGGTCGTGCTCAATTAGAAATTCTCCCTTCCTTTTAGGTGATCAACAATGTATAGTTTGCACTTATTTTGCATTATTGGCCATTCTTTCAAACATCAATCCTTTCCTTGTCCATTTGCCTTCATAGCTGTAAGTCATCAACATTTATTAGAAAAGGAAAAAATTAGGCATTAATGACACTAATTATTAAGCAAAATAGACCTCAAATGAGTGCAAATCTACCACTCATTAGAGAGGTGCAACTAATGTCACCGAATGCATTTGGTGAATTTTCGAAGGATCTTTAGCTCATTGATGATGACTAAACAATTGTTAAACCTAATGATCAATTCGGCAGACCTGATGTAGTTTGCCTACTCTGATTGAGTGAATCATTGATTTGGTCCCTGATCACCGAAGTTGACAGTAACATTTTTGAATTTTTTTTGCTCAAAAGGCGAACATGAAGATGTCTACCCAATGTTTTGGTGCATCACTGAGCTTTTTCTTCCATCGCCTTCTGCATCCTTTTTCCATTCTTCGACTTTATTTCATCTTACACTCAGAATACCCATTATTGAAAGTAATAAAATATACTTGGGTTGCCTCCCAAGAAGCTTCATATTTAACATTGTGGCACGACATAGTTTTTAATAACTTGTCATTTTTGGGATTTGGGTTGGTGTCACTAGGTAGCGTCCCTTTTTGCCTTAAGTTTAGATAGGTGGAGATCTGACACATTTGGGTTTCCATCTGATTTATTCATACTGAATGGGAAGTGGAGAAGTCATTTTTCAAATGCTTCAACACTTTGTCAGACCCTTAAACCTTGTTGAAGATTATTGATATATCATTGATTTAGTTTCCCTCTGGTTGAACTGGTTCCTTTAGTTTCAGGTAATCATGAGATGGACCATACCTGCCTTTTTTAGCTTCTCTATCTCTCCAATTTCAATCTCAATCTCTCCAATTTCTCAAACCAATATGTCGATCCTTCTTCCAACCTTGGTTCCCACCCGATCTTCAGTAGTTAGGATAAGAACCTCTGCAATTGATTTCCCAAGTAATTCACCTCTTTGTTGTACAATGCCTAAAACATTGCATATACTAGGAACTTCCCACTACTTGTTCATACTGCATTTATGATTTTCGATCAACCTCCTTTTACATGTTTGGATAAGAAGTCAAGTTTGGTCATCATTTTAGTAATGTTTTCATCGCCCTCATGATCCTTTACCATTTGTTCCTTAATCATGCCCCATTAATGAGGGGATATTTCATCATCTCTAATATGCCATGCTTGGTTTACTTTAGTTATATTATCTAGCAACTATGTTGGGACATCGAATAATTGTGGCAACAACTCACCTTGAATTTGTTGATCAACAAAACTCTTGTTGACTTATTCAAGGCTACAATAAAAGTATTGCAACAGCTAATTGTCTGAAAAACTGGGTTGGGAATTTTAGAAGAAATTTTTGAACCACAACCATTTAAAATAAAGAAGTTCACCTCCCAAATCTTTTAAAGTTCTGAAAGTTTTCCCTAAGCTTTATATTATTGAGGGAGGAAAGAAACTCTCTAGAAAAGCTACAGTTACTTCCTCCTAAGAAGTGATAGAATTATTCGTCAACCCAGTCAAAAATCTAGTAGCTTCCCCTGTCAAGGAGAATGGGAATAATATCAGCTGAATAGATTCTTGCGAGATGTTCTTGAAGACGAATGTACCACAAATATCTACAACATTTCAAAGGTGTTCATGAGGATCCACATGAGCTAAATGGCCGAACAATCCTCTCATTTGGAGCAGTTGTAGCATTGTTCCAATTACATAGAACATCGCCTTCCATGTTGGAGGTGGTAAATGGATAGCTCCATTGGTTGCAATGACATTTATGTGAACGTCATTCAAGTCACCCATCTGATCATTTTTCCTATAGTCACTAGCGTCGTTACTACCATTATCACTCATGTTTATATCTAAGAATAGGCAACAAATCACACAAGACAACAATCTACTACCACTCAAAAAGTTTACCGACAAATTTCACTAATTGAATTCTAAGCCACCATTCCCTGGCAGTGGTACCATTCTTTAATTATGCCCAAATTACCCTAAGAATAATTAGAAGAGTAAGTGGTCTTTGTGAATAAAAATACCCAACAAAGGGTTAGAGTTGAATCTCAGAAGGAATGTTTTAATGATAAGAAGTCAACAAGGAAATTAAGAATATTGACCTACTTATTGTAGTACTTTAGGGCAAGTGGGTTGAGGATTCCACCAAATATACTAAAATAGTTTGAAATACTTAGTGTCACAAATAAACTAAAATTCATAAATTCAACCAATAAAGAAGTAATCTAGTGGTGCAGGTATATGCATCGATGTCACATAGAGGTAGTTGTGTTGTTTAATAGTGTTGACTAATTATGGATAGGCTGGGTCATCTTTAATGACACTAATATTTTTTTGATCTCATAGTACCAATTCATAGAAGCTCTTTTTGGTCTCATCAATGTGAATAAAAAATCAACCCATTACCTAACGAAAAAACTCTTTCGAGCAGATTTGGGCAAGCAAATCTTAAATTGCATGAATTAAAGTAATTACCCACTCCAATTGATCTCTTTCGAGCATCAGTCAGCTATCCAGAATAACATTAAGTTTGTAATCTTAACCCATGACTTAACCCTATTCTAATTAGCCTAAATTCATGAATGTACAACAATAAAACAGAGAAAACACAATATTCACTATATTTAATCAATAACCAACCCCATAACTACCCTCCTAGAATTGGGGTTTTAACCACATATCATAAAAAGTAGAGAAATGATACCTATCATGATAGTAACCATAGATGTGATAAAATAAACAAATTATAATCAACACTCACTTTGATTTCAACTTCCCATTGGCAATTTCATGAATGAAGTTTAAAACCCCAAAACTAAAGATGTTTTTCAGAAGGTAAGGAGTCTCATACAAAACTCTCAATGAAAAAAGCTACAAAAAATCTCTAATTACAAAAACATTCTTCCAAAATGTCTCTATTTTTTCTCTCCTTTGGGCTACTTATAGATTCCAAAAATTTACTCAACAATCACTGGGTGAGAAACTCAACGACAATAGTCAGGCTCGCCAGACAAGATTGGTAGATCAATGTTTGTTTCTTAGCCTGCCTTTCTTTTTCTTTGTGCTTCGGGTGTTTCAATCTCTTTTGGCAAACTTGATCCATTCTGCCTTTCACATTCGAGGGATTAGGAATTACAACTTTTATTCGCCTTTTAAGCCTTCATTTTTCATCAAAGTCATGTCACCTTTGGCGATGGTCACCTGTTTCCTGCTTCAACTTCAGTGCAGTCGCCATTTCACTTTTTAGAATGCCAACATTCCTTGAAAATCTTATATTGTGAGTATTGTCACATTGGGCGAGGTTAGGCCACTTGGGCGATCCATTTTTTGGTTAAGCAACTACCAGTGTGGAGTTTATACTTCTTTCAATGTTTTTGGCCATTAATTCATTTGTTTATCCTTGCCTTATCCTTTGGCCTTCATAGAACGTAATTAGGTATTGATAACACTACTTATTGAACTAAAAATGCTCAGATGAGTGGAAATCTGCAACCCATCACTATCTCCCTTATTGTGGTCCACCTCATATGTCTGGCATAAATAACAAATCAATGAGGGATAAGAGAGACTTCTTTTAACTTCCAAGACCACCTCATGATTGTCTTGTACGATGGTTTACCCAACATTAATATGGATTTCCCTCCATGATAGCTCAAATAAAAAGTGCCCAATAAAAAGAAACATCGCTCTCATTCCTTGAAGGAATCACCCTCTTACAAATGATTGAAAGCCAAGTCTTGGCTTCAACCGTGAACTTTGAGGAGTCGATCTAGCGGTTGTTCTCAATCCATTAAGGCCTATGGCCACCATGAAAGTGTGTAACAAACCAATAATTACATGTTTCCCTTTCCCTTGCCTTATGAACATCACATCGAGAAGGCCATAATAAGCATTGATCCTTGCGTGGTCAAAATGTACTTGTTTTACCCAGAGTATGATTAACAAGTGATTAGAGAAGTTAGTTTGGGTGGCGTTAACATTGAATTCTCGAACCACTATATTGTAAGCTGATGTTTACTTAATCAAGACACAACTTCCAATGCAAGTGTCTACAATCGTACAATAGTAAAGTAACCCAACCGAGGGTTGGGGTCGAGTCCCAAGGGACTGGGCTTGAGAATTAATAGAAAAATAAAATTTAGTTCTAATTAGTCATAGCTAAAAACATTATCGAATGTAAACATGTTAAATCTAAGGGGTAACACAAGCGTCAATTATCAATGGCGGTTTGTGACAAATAAGCGAAAAAAGGAAAAATGCAAAGTGTACTAATCAAGGAGACGGGATACTTGGGATGTGATAGGAATACGGGATAAAATAAACTATTGGGTACATGCCTTTGATAATAAATCTGTTGACTATTTGTGACTAGGATAGACTATAGTGGGGGTAAATTCTCTCTCGAGCAGCTTACCCCTAATCAAATGGGTTCCTCTCGGACACCCACTTGACGCATGAAGAACAGCCTCCGCCTTAGCCCACTCACTCTCTCGAGCTGAGTGTGTGGGAGAAGGACTAGGGTTCACTCTCTCGAGTTGAACCTCATGTCGACCCACTCCCACCGACCATCAATTTAGTAGCCTTAGTTTTATGACCGCTCTCTCGAGCAAGCCGAAAACCCAAAGGTGAAATCGTACTTGCAACTACAATTTCATTAAGTTCCACCACAACTACTAAATGAAATCACATTTACACAACAAATAAACCATCAACAAGCAAGACCCAATAGATAATCTAACCCATATTCATGAAATCACACCCCAAGAATTGGGGTTTTAGCTAGACATGTAAAAGAGATAGAAATTTATACCAAAATGAGTTTGCATTCAAATGGGTATGAAGATTTAAGTCTCAAAACAAGCAAAGAATGAAGAATCCAGAAGACCCAAGTCCAAATTCTTGGAGTTGAAACCCTTTGAATCTTCAAATTCTTCAAAACCCTCTCCAAACTTAGAACTCAAAAGTCTATGTTAAAAATTGTATCTTAAAAATTTGATATAAAGCTACAACTCTCAACGAGTATTTATAGTTTTCAAAAATATATGCTGCAGCGGATCATTCGGCGTCGTTATTCGAGATGGCCAATCAACTCGGCGATCCGCCCTTTGGTAGGTTTCATTGCCGTCTTGCGTTACCTTCTACATCGTCGTGTTTTGGATCATTGGGCGACATAGTACAGCTTCGCGGAACTGCTTGGTGATACGCCGACTGCTCCTTTTCACTACCGATTTGATCCCTTCTTTCAGGGCTCAGCACACTGGAACAAAAGGTGAGGATAAGACCTTTTAGCAACTCGCCAAATGGGTTCGGCGATTATCAGATCTTCATTTCTTCATTCTTTCAGCTGCTTTTGTTCCTTTTGCCAAGTAGTGTCAATGTTTTTCCTCAAACTCCAAATACCTGAATCTTAAGGGTTTTCATCAGATATTGAGATAAAATATGGATTTGAGGACACTAATTCTAACAAAATATAGCCCTAAATGAGTCCAATTTGTGGACTCATCATAAGCCCTGATAGGCTCATCCGCAAAACACATCCACCCGCTAACCTCAAAAATTCCCATAGAAGTTTGGCATGTGCTCTTGAAGTTTTTTTTCAAGAGAAGACCCCTCTTATTTGTCATATTTTTTTGAGGAAACGGTTATGCAATTGGTGGCACGTGGAAGACACAAAATGATCTTGATAATAAATCTGATGCCCAATGACATTTTCTTCCAATTGTGTTTCAACTTTGTTGACGTTGTCGGCAATTATTTAAAAATAGGGTACCTATACAAGATGCAAATATGTCAAACAAGTGCGAAGGTACTTAAAGCAACTTACTAGCAAGAAGCAATGGCACAACTGTTGCGCGAACGTCGTTGCTTAGGCCAAAGAAATGAACCAAAAAGGATCGGGGAAATAGGCGCGAAACTAGTGTTTTTGGCAGATTTCACTACCATGCAGCAGATTTATCGTGAATGTGGAATTTTACATCACAATCACGACTTTCCATCTTTCATCTCTTCATAATCCAGGGATTTCAGATTTTAATACATTGCGATTGCGGCATTAGACATCGCGATCATGGGGAGTATTTCAGCCCAGAAAATAATTTTCACTTTCGCATTTCATCAAACTGGTTGTGAGCAAGTTGTTCTAATTCCTTTTCCCACGATTCTAAGCCTCTATTTAACCTCTTTTCAGTTAAGTCCTAATCTACAACAACAACAACAACAAAAAACACAAATAAAAAATGAAACACAATTCATGAGCACAATTTAGGCGAGAATAAACCCTTCTGAAAATAACTTACCAATTTCAAATATTGATCAAGAAAGGGACGAAAGATCATACCTTGAGGGAAAATGTCAATTGAAAGGAGATGTTCGTTCAGCAAGTTATCGTATCAACTAGGGATTTTTTAGTTTTAGAGGTAGTTTTAAGATTGGGAGTAAATGCTTAGGCGACTTTATGTGTTTTCTAATTGTTTCCCATTTAAATTTAGTTGAGTCATCGTGGTTGTGACATGCTCCTCGCAATCATGAAATCATATTTAGCTTACCTATTCCAAACAAAAAACTAGGCTCATAATTATGACCATCAGGATTCAATACATCGCAATCACTACTAGAGGCTCTCATGATTTCAATAAGTAACTTGATGCCAAACCTACTAAAGATACTCTCAATTTGGACGATGGCATGGTCAAATGGGTGATCCGCGCAATCCTTATTGGTGCACCTAAGTGTCTGTAACACCCCGTAACTAGAATGAAGTTAAAAAGTTGAAATAGTCATTTTTGGAAAGAATATAGAAATCTGGAAAATTTGTTGAGTATGTTAAGTTGGATTTTCGGTCAACTTCAAACGACCATAACTTCTAGCTCAGTATAAATTAGGTGTGTTTCTAGATAATGTAGAAAGATCACGGAATAATCTTTCCAACTACGCCTAGTTTGCGCGATTCTGAGTTTGTATGCGTGAGATATGCCCATTTGAAGTTGGGCTGTTCAAATAAGGAAAGTCTAATCCGGATTTTTGAAGGGAATTATGGTCCTTTCCTTACCCAATTATTTTATTTCGTTTTTGGGAAATTTATTGGGGTCAAATCAGATTTTAGTCAGTTTAGAAAAGTTGAAGTTCACGCTAGGGCTTGGAGAAAAGAGAAAAAAGGAGAAAGGAGAAGAAACTTCAAGATTCATCGTCTTCGTAAGGAATCGCTTGTCGATTTCGCCAAGGATTCAATCCTACGAGGTATGTGAATTCACACAACGTTGGATTCGTTCACCCACCCACCAAACATGTTTAATTCAGCATCAATATGTCCTAAAAGTTGAAAATTTGAATGTTCTTGATGTGTGTTCTTGAATTTACTTTCGTTCTTGAATTTGGGATGAGGTTGAGGAGTTCTTGAGAGTTTAAGGTCAATTTTAGAGTTGTTTTTTATTAGACTCATGAGTACATATGCTGGTTATTTGAATCTAAAGAGAATTGGAGAAAAATAATCAAATTTAGGTGATTTGGGGTTAGAAAACGAAGAAGGAACAAGTCGGCAGAATCTACGTACCAGGTCCGTGTCGCGGACCTGTTCCTCAGAATTGACAATATGTTCTTCGCGTCACAGAGCTGTCACAGACGGTTCTTCCTCAAAAATTTATTTCGTGACCAAATAATCAAATGCATCTCCGCATCGCAGACCTGCTTTCAGGCAGTGATTTCTTGATCTTTTCTCATGTTTAGCTATCTACAACACTCCTAAACATCATGAGATCTTTCCTATCACAAATCTCAATCCTTGAATCCATAATTCAATCCAAGGATCAGTTAAGAGTCAAGTCAAGAGAAGTTAAGAGCCAAGTCAAGAGAAGTTCATAGAGTCTTCCAAAAGTGTTTTAGAAATGATTTAACTTTGTTTAAGACTTGAGTTTTGAGTTCAGTAAAGAGTAAAGTTGAAGTTCATTTCTTCAAAAGTATATGGGGAGTATGTACTCCCAAAGAGTTTAAAATGTTTTCACATTTAAACAAGTAGGGAAACTTTGATTTCCCAAAAGCCTTTGAGTTAGTTTTCAAAAAAGAGTAAATGTTTTCACAATTAAGCAAGAAGGGAAACTTTGATTTTCCAAGATAGCATTTGAGCTAAGTTTGGAGAAATTGTCTCAAACAACAGAAAGAAGTATGTTTTTAAATATAAGAGTTAGTATTATATTTTGGGAGTAGTACTGAGCACCGATATGAGGCAGAGTTCAGACAACTCACTGCCCCTATAAACCATATACCCATCATGGGTAGAAAAGGGTCATACTTTTTGGATGATTCCTTTAGTGTTTTTTAGCATAGACTAGTGGATCCACTTAGTAGTTCAGGTTCTATACCCTCGGCAAGGTAAAGGACGGCCATGGTAGCGTAAGGCAAAACGTTGTATCATCACAATAGTTCTTAAGTGATGGTTGTTGGTTAGAGAAACTCCCACAGAAGTAATTGTATTCTTATATATACACTTTATTTGTATTTTTAAAAAAATACATCTTAGAGATATGTTGTATATTTACATACACACAGAGTTGACATCATGTTTTAAACAACTCTTCTTTATATTAAACTTGTTTTAAAATGTGTTATATTGAAATAAGTTCAGTTATGTTGAGTTGAGTTGAGCCAGGAATGTTCTTTAGTTCCTTTCAAGCTTATGACTTGTTTTAGAATTCCCCTCGCATACTCGTACATTTAATGTACTAATGCCATTTGGCCTGCATCTTCTTATGATGCAGACATAGGTAACCAGGATCAACATCCAGTGCATCGTTGATCCAGTTGAGCACTAAGAGTCTTGTGGTGAGCCTCCTTGCTTTCCAGAGAATCCCTTTTATTGCTTTCAGTTTATTATTAGTTCATTAGGATGTCATGAGTCTTGTCCCGACGTCCATCTCAGTTGTTTTAGAGGCTTCATAGACAGTTAGATGTTAGTTCTTTAGTCTTTTCATTGTCATTATCTTATGTTGAGAATTGAGGTTGCCTTAATGGCCAGTTAAATGTTCCTTTAAACAATTCCAATTTATTGCATCGATTTATCTTTATTGAGTTATGTCTTTCGCTGAGTAAGTAAGTCAGGCCAAGGGTTATGTTAGGGCCAGCAATGGTTCTCGAGTGCCAGTCCCCGCCAAGGTGTAGGTTCGGGGTGTGACAGCGTCCAAAAAATTTTCAACGCCCATTATAAAGGTGCTTTAACCCCAAACATCGATTCCAATCAATTTTATCCATCCAACTTGTTCAAACAACAATCACAAACTTTGGAACTATGAAGGTTATTCAAAAAAATTCTCAACTATTCTAAAAATCAAACACTCAAAATTAAACTACTAATAAAATTTATTTGGAGACCGATGATTTGCCGTTAATCAGGCGCACAATTTAATGTCACGATGTGATGACATGCACATCACCCTTTGTGTTTCCATTTCGAGGCAATGAACCTTGTCCCAAACTTTAGGTTAATTTCACTCCAAAGAGCATAAAGAAAGGAAGTGAGCATCAAGAATATCACTCGTTCTCTCCATTTTGAAAACTTGAATTACTTGTTCAACTTCACATCATTCTTTCATGGAGGAGCATTGAGAAAGAGTGAAATTATTACTAGGAAATTCGAGCATCGATCATCATAATCTTTGGCCTTCAAGTGTGTTGTACTCTCACTTTCAAATGACTAGAATTGCCAGATATGATCTTTTTGGATTTTTCATCAAATTCTAGTATATTTATTTCATTGATTTTGGTATCTTGAAATTTTATTGGCTTGGCTCGGTTGCATAAACCCAAGATTCCATCTATGTCTATTTTAACCCCTTCTTCTTGACACTCAAACTCTACTTCACCTTTGTTGGCCATTTGACAAGGAGTATCACCTACGACAATTCTTATTTTAATATCAACCTCCAAAGTATCAATTCCATACCCTAGTCGGATCATCTCAAAAGACCGATTTAGGTGGCAATTGTGAAACTCATCCCACAATTGGGAAGTTAGATGTAGGAGCTTCTCACTATCTTCAAGCCTTGGCCAAGATCATGAGCCAAGACTCAGACACCACACACATTTCTTCCAACGCTATCAACATAGGGCTTAAAAGTCCCAAGAATTTCTTTATCACAAGAAGCCATAGAAACAAAGCAAAACAAAGTAAAGACAAATGTTCACAATCTAGATAGAAACAAGTAAACTCTAAATCCTAAATCAATTTAATGCGCCTAATTATTCCCCAGCAGCAGTACTATTTTTGATAATACCAAAATTACCCTCAATAAAAGTTTAAAGAGTAAGCACTCATCGCTAATAACAAAACCCAACTAATAGTCGAGGTGAAATCCCACATAGAATATTTTTTTGCTAATTGGAAAGACAAAGGGTGTGTTTGGTAGGAAGGAAAATGTTTTCTTGGAAAAAAAAAGTAGATTTCTAACTTATTTTCTCCTGTTTGGTTGGTGAGTAGAAAATATTTTCTAAAATGTATTTTTTAATGTTTGGTTGGTGATATCTTTTATTTTTTGCTTGAGACAAAAAATATTCTTTAAGAAAATAATTTATGATCCGAAAATCAACCTCGATAATTATTCAAGGACCCGATCCCGACACCCAAACTAGGACAAGACCTCGATAAACATTCCAAAATCCGACCATGAGATTTGACCTAAGACCAGACCCATGAAATTTTTTACAAATATTTTTTTTAAAATAATTGTCGGGTTCGCTGATAAGTCCAAACCGACACTTCAAATAAGAAGTGTAAACGGTAGAAGTCAATTTATAGAACTCAACTACAGTTGAGGTCGATCCCACAGAGAATTTCTTTACAGATAAGGTTTCACTATCACGTTTATTCGAATGTTGTTATTATCTCCTAGACAAATAACAAATGAAAGTTAATTGGGTATGGTTGAATTATTATAATTACCAAAACTTGCAGTCAAAATCCAGGCTCAAGACAAACAAACTATTTCGTTGTAATATTGATTCAATTAATTAAGAGAAACCAGGATTGTGTTCACCACAACATTATTTCTAGTGTTCTCCCGTAATATGAGTGTCAAGTAAATCAATGTTTACAGAATCCTTGCGAGTTAAATTTTTCTAACGCTTCTCAGCCTAATCAGATAATGATCACTCATGTTCTCTCGACCTTAAAGTGCTACTAACATTGAACCTCACTTGAAATGATATGGTGTTAAAGATCTTTTCTCTCGAACTCAAACTTTAACTCCAATTTGTTATTTTGATTCATCTCTTTTCCAAACTGGTATTTTTCTCTCGAACAAATACCAGATACAGGCTCGTTTAATGCATGCACTCACTAGACTAAAATGATGTTGAAAGCTAAAAACTACATGTTGTACACACAGATTGCCTTTTACTCATTTTACGAAATCACACCTAGAATATTGTCATAGATCCCACAACCCCAATCATGCTATTTAACCACTGATGCTTCCACATAAACAATAAGTAATTAGGGATGAAAACATATTGAGAAAGACTTAATAAAATAATTAGCAAATCAACAACCACTTTGATAATCTGATAGTCAAAATCTAAATTTCCAACTGATAACAATAATAAAAAATCTAATTATCGGAAGCTAAAAGTAATACTGTGTTCTTAGTCGTAAAACGTAAGATAATGAATAATCATCCAAAAATGACCTAAAGTAATTCAAAATAGAATTTTTAAAATGAGTCCTAGTCGAACTAGGACTAAAATGTCGAATGGCTCAACGGCCACTTCTACGGTTCATAGAGGGCTTGACGGGCCATGAAGCCCTCCGTGATCTTCCCTTCAGCTTTCCCAAAGGTTGGGTCATCAATGGAAAATGTACCACGAGAGCTACCACGGTCCGTAGTGAGGACCACGGCCTACGAAGTCGCTTGTGGTCTTCACTTGGATTTCAACCTTCTTTCACTTCTCCCTTGATGTCACAGTGGTCCAGCTTCACGGCAGGTACCACGGTCTGTGGTGAGGACTACGGCCCATAGAACCCTCTGTGGTCTTCACTTGGCTATTCCTGCTCTTCATCTTCTCAAGGCCCAACACTGTCTTACTTCCACGAGCTCCACTACAGACCGTAATGAAGTTCACGGTCCGTGAAATTGGCCGTGAACTTCACTTGGTTGACATCAGATTTGCTTCTTTTTCCGCTTTTCTATACAACCCAGATTTTGCCTACACATTTAACAAACCCAACAAATAACCCAAAATTTTACTTAATTCCAGTATTAGTTCATAGTTACTAAGCATCAAATGTGCCACTATTTCGTGGCACATCAACACCCTCAACTTCGAACCATTACTTGTCCTCAAGTGATGAGAAAAACAACTATAATCAACCCTCAATTAAATTCCAGATTTATCACACTACGCAACAACTATTTCAAGTACAATTGTATCTCAAACCTCTGAATCTAACATGTAAGGATCAATACATGACATCTCATTACTCACAGTTAATTATGCTTATACCTGCGAATTATCAGCTGACACAATCTAGGCTTTTGGCTCACTGGTCGAATCTTCCTTTTCCATTTTTCTTTCTGTTTGGATTGCATTCACCCTCAACTTAGGCTTTTGGCCTGAGTTGTGATATCGTACCTTCGTAGAACCAAGGATATGATATATGTTGGGTAAGAACAAAGACTGATTTAAGGCTCAAATTGAGTTCAAGTGATAAGCCTTTCATTTGGTTCTTTTATTTTTGGCTTTTGACTGGATTAACAAAAATGGCCTACTGATCCCTTCCTATCTGGTTATTCTCATATTCAAGCAAGACTACTTAGGCATGTTCTAGTTTCTGCTCCTAGTGTTAGACCGCAATCAAAACTTACACACACACTACACATGATTGCATTTTTTTAGTTTCTTGGTTCACCAATTATATTGTCAGATTAGCCATGTTTAACATATCAGTATCTAAGATGTCATCTAAAGATACTAACAGTCAAACTCAGATTCAGGTTCTCAATTTTCACAAATTAGTTGTTGCACATCACAACATATAAAACACCCAAAACAGTAATACATAGAGACAACCTCTATTTTTCTAACAGTTATGGCAGGTTGCTCACCACCCCCTCCCCAAATAAAAAGGACTTTGCCCTCAAAGTCGATACAGAACAATATAACACACAGGCTATGCGGAGGGGTTATACCTACGACACTCTAAGCACCGACCGTCGGATCAGCATTGGCACACTTATCAATGGGTGCACTCTCAGAACTCGGGACATGATCATTTTGGTCCTCATTAGTTGGAGCAGGTGCTCCACCAACTAAGGCTGCATCTCGTTGTTGCTCTTCAAGGGCTTCCTTTTCTCGAGCTTTCCTCTTTGATACTCTACAAGCTCTCTTTTCTTGCCTTCTTGCCTCTCTGGTTGGGCAGTAGGGGTCTCCTCATCAAGTTCTCCAACTTTGTGTTTTCTCTTGCCAAATTTACTTGTGGCGGGTTCCCCCCAATAATCATCAATTGATTGAGTTATGGGTGCCTGATTTAACATTTGCATGAACGACTCTGGCATGACCGGAGTGGGCACATGTACTGGCTTTTTAGCCAACTTAGCAATATGAGTGCGCATCTCAGCTAACTGGGCTCTGAACTCTTTAGTATCTGCTGAACCGGCAGCCTGGAATCGATCCTGAACAAGGTTATCCAAACAATCCATTATTTCCTTTAAGAACGATAGCTCCATCCTCATCTCATCTTTGATCTCTTTTTTCACAACTAACACCTTCGTCTCTATCAGCTGAGGCATCCAGAGCATAATCTAGTCTACCAATGTCCTGGTCTGGCGCTGATCTGCAACAAATTTCTCAAGAAACAGCATAGGGATACAGACAAAGGTACCTAGAACCTGGAAGGCCAAAGTTGGAGGTGGTGGTGCCTCTGTGGAAGGCTGTGATGATTCTCCTTGTGTTGGACCTCTATCTAGATTTGGGATAACAATTCGGACATGTGGACCAACAACTAAAGTACTCACAGCGGCAGACTTCGCGCCAAAGAGATGGTTTGCGACATCCTTGTTTTAGAAACCTGGGTTAGTCTGAATGTCTCACCCCATCTGTCAACCAGGCTGTTCGGAGGAATGTTCGCTCCTCGACATAATTTCCCTATTAGACACGGAAAAGGAAGTGCAACTCTCTCATTTAGCGCCCTGTCTCTCATCTCCCGCATCGACCGAGCAACTAACCATAAGACAGGCTACCAATGAGGCCAAGGAAGATGACAAAGTGTTATCATTAGCTGTCGGTTGCATTTGTGCTCTGACGACAGCCTACCAAACCTTGTCTGGAAATGACAGCGAAGCTTCAGTGATGAGTATTGGAGTTGTGGTGACCCAAACTTCATTTTCCCCATCTATGGCAATCTGCTTCGCAATCTGATCTTCCATCGTAGCATCACTGGTGACCTCATGATGTTTACCCTCGAAAAGGCCAACTGAAGCTAGTGCTGAGTATTCTGGGCCGTACAATATTCTGTTAATCGAAACCTAAGAAATATCTATTGATTTTCCCCTAATTATGATTGAGTTGAGTGGACCCCAGGTAATAGCCATGTCTTTATGTCCACGTTTCGTGGTCTCTGTATCAGCAGCAAAATTCATCAATGTAGCTACATAAGAGTAATAAAATTATCTGGTCAGGTGGCTAGAGTATTCGCCAAGTGCATTGTCTATCCAGTCGAACTGATGAAGCTGAAATATCTGATAGATGTCCGCAAATGCTTTGATATCAGTGACCACCACCCTAGTCTCAGGCATGATTGCTCGATTCTTGAAGCCTCCAATTTTGTTCACAATGCCATTGTCGAAGAACTCTTTAGACCAATTGACAGTTCACATGGAGCGATAACAGGCAATCAGCTGTGGTCTCATTGCAAGGTTAGGTTCTTGAGCATTCACATACATCATCATGGTATCTTCATCGGTGATTTCCTCCTCATCTTCTCTATTAGTTGCTTCCTCTTGTACTCCAGTTTCAGCTTCTGTATTAGCCACAGATGGAGAGGTATTTGTGTCATCCTGAGAATCGCTTTCAGATTCAGCACTACCCCCCAAGTCATTTGCAGATTAGCTGCGAGCAGTAACATCATATTGACTTCCCGAGTTTTCCCCGTTATCAGAACTGCTACCTCCATCTTCAACCTGAGGAGGAGAGTCTTGAAGAATAGCTCTTCTAGCCAGTGATCTAGTAGCCTGAGGCGAGTGATCTTCAGGTGTGACATTTATTTGCACGTCAGACCCACTCGCTTGGAGTCGTCATGACCCTCTAATTGCAAAGCCGTGACGGAGGCAGGTTTGTTAGCATTCTTTCTTATGCGACCCATTGTACCTCAGAAATAGAGAGCTCATTAGTAATCAACACAATCAAATGACGCACTATCGGGTACTCAGACTTCCCCTGTGTAATATCATTGTGACGCCTTGCCTTAAAAACGTCGTCACCCAATCTATCATCGAGAAGGGCCACGGAACCAACAACGAACAAAAATTGAAAACATAAAAACTTTAAAATTGTACAACTCAAGTAGACTGGACAAGAACTTTTATGGCCCGTGGTATGCACCACGGACCATGAAATAACTCGTGGGGTTAGGACAGAGTCAGTGTGTAAGATGGACTGTGGAACATTTTACCAAGGGGTGTTCACGGACATCTCCACAACCCATGGAGTGCACCACGGATCATGACATTGCCCGTGAAATTTTTTTGATGGATGGGTTGATGCAAGTGTGGTCCACGACAGGTCTCACGGCCCGTGGTCTCTTCCACGGTCCGTGAAACCGGTCGTGGTCTTACACTTGACCAACAGTTCACACACCTTCGTTCTAATACCAAATTCTAGCAATTAACCCCCATTTTAACACAAATGCACAACCTTCCTTTATCTTAAGCATCATCTCAATTCCTAATTAACATAATCACTATCCTAGAATTCACAACCTACTCGGACAATCAAGAATCCAACATAATCACTATCCTAGAATTCACAACCTACTCGGACAATCAAGAATCCAACATAATCACTATCCTAGAATTAACTTGACTAAAGAACTTACTTGCAGAGTAGAAACACACTTTTCGATCCAAATAGGGGAAGCAACAGCATAGACGGGACTCGTGGGGAGATTGTAGAATTAGGGCATAGAATTTGGTGAAGAGGTTGGGATCGATTAGTTGTGGGAAGTACCTTTAATGCTTAAGGACTGTTATGGGAGGGAAAAGCGAGAAAAAATTAAAATCTGACCCTTATTTTTCTTGGAATCAATTATACACTTCATGACTTTTAAATCAACTATGCGCAGGTCGGGTTGGATTTGGGAGGACTAGGTCGTAGACCACGGACTGTGAAAGTGCCCGTTAAGGGCCCAATGGTCCGTGAGACTGTCAGTGGATCGTACTTGGAATGAAAAACTTACCTGGGGCTGACGACGAACTGTGAAGATGTCCATGACAAGCACCACAGTCCCTGAAAAGTCCCGTGATGTTGACTTGGACACTTGGTATTCATACTTGTGGTTCACGAGAGGCTAGAAGGTCTATACAAGCGCTGACAGATCGTAAACCCTTCCCTGATCCTTTTTCATGCAATTTCTAGTAGCCCCCTCATGTTTGTCCCCAAGTTGACTGACCGTGAAAGTGCCCGTGAAGGACACCACGATCCGTGAGATTTAGTCTGCACCAGTTTCTGCAATTTTTCACCTAAGCTTACCAGCACACATTAGCACACAATGACTCTATAAAAACAAAGAAAAATAAGGAGAAAGGGAAAAATACCTAATAAAATTATATCTTGGGTTGCCTCCCAAGCAGCGCACAATTTAACCTCGCAGCGCGATGCAGGTTACTGGATTACTCATACTTCATCAAGTTTGCATTCCTTGACAATCTTCACATCATCAAGGAAACCCAAATATGCCTTTATTCTCTGGCCATTAGCTTTGAACCTCTCACCTTAATCATTCTCCTGTTCAATAGCATCGGATTGAAGCACCTGTGTGACCTTAAAAGGTCCAGACCATTTAGACCTCAGTTTTCCTGGAAACAGACACAGTCTAGAGTTGAAGAGTAACACCAAGTCACCAGGAGTGAAGCTTCTTTTCTCAATATTCTTGTCATGATATAGCTTCATCCTCTCCTTATATAGTGCAGAACTCTCATAGGCCCTCAGACGGAACTCATCCATCTCATTGATCTGATCCAGCCTCAAGTTTGCGGTTTCGCTACAATTTAGGTTCAGCTTCTTCAACGCCCAGAGTACTCTATGCTTAAGCTCAACTGGCAAATGACATGCCTTTCCAAACACCAACTGATATGGAGACATACCAATAGATGTCTTGATACTGTCTGATATGCTCATAGAGCATCATCTAAACTTCCGTGCCCAATCTGTCATGTTGGCATTCACTGTCTTCGCCTATTAGAGACCTCCACTTGGCCACTGGTCTATGGGTGATAAGGTGTTGCCACCTTGTGTTGGTTTACCCCATACTTGTTCAGAAGTGCACTAAAAACCTTGTTGCAGAAATAAGAACCACCATCACTGATAATGGCTCTACGTGTTCCAAACTTTGAGAAAATGTTCTTTTCAAGAAACCCAACAACACTCTTTCCATCATTCTCAGGTAATGCAACAACTTCAACCCATTTGGACACATAGTCCACTTCCACCAGTATATATTTCTTCCCATATGAATTCACAAAGGGGCCCATGAAGTCAATACCCCACACATCAAACAATTCCACCTCCAGAATTGGTGTCATGGGTAACTCATGGCGCCAAGAGATGGCTCCTTGCCGCTGGCACACATCACAGCTCCTTACTATGTCCACTGCATCTTGATGAATTGTGGGCCAGTAGTACCCACACAGAAATATCTTGTGGGCTGTTCAAGCACAACCATGCTGACCACCAACTGGAGATGAGTGACAGGCCTCCAAAATGTGCAACATTTCAACTTCCGGAACACATCGCCTAATTATATTGTCAGCACACACCCTGTATAGATATGGTTAATCCCAAAAGTACTTGCCTACATCATGTACAAACCTTTTCCTTTGCTGATATGTCAGCCCCTCAGGCATCAAATCACTAACCAGAAAATTAGCATAGTCAGCAAACCAAGGAATTAGGTCAAGAGTAGCAGTTAATACCTCATCATCCAGGAATGTGTCATCTATCTCGAGCTCAATTTCTTCCTTCTTTGCAGCTTGTAACCTAGACATATGTTCAACTACATGGTTCTCACAACCTCTTCTGTCCTTCACTTCGAAGTCAAACTCTTGGAGAAGCAATACCCATTGGATCAGCCTAGGATTTGCATCTTTCTTTCCCATGAGATATCTCAAAGAAACATGGTCTGTGTGAACTATCACCTTAGTGCCCAATAGGTAAGCTCTGAACTTTTCAAACACATACACTACAACCAATAGTTACTGCTAAGTGACTATGTAGTTTCGTTGTGCCCCATTTAGCAACTTACTAGCATAGTAAATCAGATGGAACATGTTATTGCACTTTTGTCCCAACACTACTCCTAACGCAGTCCCGCTAGCATCACACATCACCTTAAATGGTTCTGCCCAGTCTGGGCCAATAATCATTGGTGCTGAAATCAACTTTTCTTTTAGGCACTCAAAGCGTTGAGACATGCCTCATCAAAGACAAATTTAACCTCCTTCACCAAAAGCTTGCACATAGGGTGTGCTATTTTGGAGAAGTCCCTGATGAAACGCCTATAGAATTCGGCATGTCCTAGGAAGCTTCGAAGACCCTTCACACAGATCGGCGGAGGTAACTTTTAATCTTGGACTTGTCGACCTCGATCCCCTTCCGTGATACCCTGTGTCCAAGAACTATGCCCTCTTTCACCATGAAATGGCACTTCTCCCAATTCAGCAACAGGTTGGCCTCCTCACATCTCTGTAAAGCCCTGCTAAGATTCAACAAACAATCATCGAAAGTATCACCTACTATAGATAAATCATCTATAAATACCTTTAAAGTGTCTTCCACCATGTCAGAGAAGATGGACATCATACACCTTTGAAATGTTGCTGGTGCATTACATAGTCCAAATGGCATGCGTTTAAATGCAAAGATACCATAAGGACATGTGAAGGCGTTCTTTTCCTGATCTTTAGGAGCAATTGATATCTGGTTGTAGCCAGAGTACCCATCTAAGAAACAATACCACTATTTACCTGCTAACCTATCAAACATCTGGTGCATGAAAGGCATGGGGAAATGATCCCTCAATGTGCACTTATTGATCTTTCTGTAGTCCAGACATACTCGCCAAACAATGACTGGTCTTTGTGGGACTAATTCATTTCTGGCATTTGCCACGACAGTCATACCGCTTTTTTGGGGCACATATTGCACTGGATTGACCTACTGACTTTCAGAAATGGGGTAGACAACCCCAACATCTAACCACTTGATTATCTTCTCTTCACCACCTCTTGCACAAGTGGGTTTAGTCTCCGCTGGTGTTCAATGCTTGGGTTGCAATCCTCCTCAAGCTGAATCTTGTGGGTGCATATACCCGGAGGTATTCCAATTATATCTGCAATGGTCTACCCAATGGCCCTTTTGTACCTTCTCAACACCATGATCACCTCTTTCACCTACTCTTTATTTAAATCTGCAGCCAAAATCACAGGTAAAGTGTTATTAGTCCCCAAAAATACATATATGAGGTGACTACGTAACTCTTTCAACTCTAGCACCGATGGATCTTCAACGGATGGTTTTGCTGGAGGGCTTGGCCTATTTTTCAAGTCCAGGTCCAATTTCTTTAGAGCATACGAGTGTGCTCCCATCCCCTGCAAAGCATTCACGGTCTCTACATAGTCAAATCGGAAATCAGCATCAAAGTTCATCAGCACTGCTGCTAATATTTCAACCACTATTCTCTCTTTTATGGGTACCCTCATGTCTTCTTCAGTAACCACCTCTATTGCAGATATCACATTCATGTCATAGGGTTGCTTCATTGACCTGCAAATATTGAATTTTACCTCCTTCTTGTTCAGTGTGAACTTTAACTCTCCTCTCTCAACATCAACCAAGGCCCTTCCAGTGGCCAAAAATGGTCTTCCCAAGATGATGGAAACCTCAAAGTCTACTTCGCAATCCAAGATTGTGAAGTCAACCGAAAAAATGAAGGTGTCCACCTTCACAAGCACATCACATAAGACTCCCACAGGCCGCTTAACTGACCTATCAGCCATCATCAAGCTCATTAATATAGGTCTTGGATCTCCTAACCCCAGTTTTTTGTAGATGGCTAATGGCATCAAATTGATGTTGGCTCCTAGGTCACACAATGCTTTCGCAAAACTGATTGACCCAATAGTGCATGGGATAGTGAATGCACATGAATCTTTCTTTTTCTGAACCAAAGATTTGGTCGCAATGGTGTTGTCATGATGAACATCATTAATAAAATTAAGACCTACAACTGTTTTCTTTGTAACCAAGTCCTTCATGAACTTGTCATATCCTGTCATCTGCTCCAGGACTTCCACCAGTGGTATATTTACTGAAAGCTACTTCAACATGGTGATGAAATTTGTAAACTTCCCGTCCTCATCTTTATTTTTGAGCCTGTAAGGGAAAGGAAGAGGTGGCCTGGGAATTTGTTGTCAAGGCATGTCTTCCTCGACCCCTTTCCCTTTTCTTCTGATAGGTAGTGCTTTAGGCTGAGGATCCTCCAAGTCATCTTCCTACACGGCTTCATCATCCTCTTTGCTAGCTTGCTCCAACACATGTTCATTATTAGTACTTGCAGGAATAGGGTCAGAAAGAATTTTACCACTTCTGGTGGCTATGGCCATGTAATGCCCGTCCTTCTTTGGATTTTGAATGGTGCCACTTGGCAGCGACACGTTATTTCATTGATTTAGTGAGGCATAGAGTTGCCCCAACTGCTGCTCAATTTTCTTGATGGAGGTAGTGTGAGAGTCTACCAATTGACTCATGCTCGAAAAATCCCCTCTCATCTATTTTATTCCTGCATCAATTGATTCAACCTTCTAGAGTACTTTAGCCATCATGTCTTCCAGCTTAGACCCGCTGGAACTACCACTTGCTCGGTTTCTCTTACTTTGGGGTACATAAACATCACTGCGATCATTCATATACCTATCTCTATTCGGTCAGTTTCCCTTCTCTCTATTTGCTGGCCTATCATACTGACCATCACTAGCATAGCTCCGACCTGCATTTCCTGAATTGTAACCCTGATTTCCAGAGTTATAATTCTGGAAACCCCATTGGTTCCCCAAGTAGTTAGCTTCCTCATTAAGGTCAAGATCCTAATCCTCATACCTGTTTTGTTGTCCTACAACATTCACCTTTTCAAACTTGGTGACAATGTGCTTTGTGAGCAAATCTATCTGAATCCTCATATGTGCCATACCTTGGTCTCTTTCTTCTTCTCTCTTCCTCTGCTCAGCTGAAAGCTCAAATGTATACCCAATCTCTCCTACCTCTGCATCTCTAGTGTACCATGCTCTGTTGTTCTTTGAGACCTCATCCAATAGTTGCATGCTCTCCGCAAATGACTTTCTCATAAATGAGCCTCCACAAACTGCATCAACAACAGGTTTAGTAACATAATTCAAAGACCTATAAAAGTCATGTTTAAGGTGTCTTTCGGTAAGATCATGGTTGGGGCATTTCTTTAGGTTTTGATTGAATCTCCACAAAGTATCATGCGTTGCCTTTCCTGGTTGCTGCTTGTGTGTACTAATTTCGTCCTTCATCTGTAGCGCTTTTGATTCTGGGAAGAATCGTTCTAGAAAAGTTTCCTTCAACACATTCCATGTTCGGATGGAGTCATCTGGCATCTCATTCAACTAGTTGGTTGCCTCTCCTGTAAGAGACAATGGAAATCGCCTCAACCTCATTGTATTTTGGTTGACCCCAGGAATATCTTGTGATTTACAGATTGCAACAAAATTCATCAAATGTTGATTTGCATCATCACCAGCTGCACCTCTAAACATACCTTTCAGGTTCAACAATTGAATCATGGTGCTAGTGATTGTGAACTTAACACCTCGAGGTAGTGCAGGTAACACTATGGCTCCAGTGGCTCCAGCTCCGTCCAAGTCAACATTGTCTTCTTCATACATCATATGAGTTGGATGTTGAGCTCTACTCCTTTGGGCTATTGGTTGGAGCTGGGGATGGACTACTCCTTCCTGCCCTCTATTCTCCACTACTACCCTAGGTTGATTGATTCCAACATTTTGCTGAAACCTGGCCTAGGTTGATTGAATCGTGCAGTTTGATGTACATTTCTTGAAGCATCAATCTAAGCTTCTAGTCCTAGTCTGTGTCTCTGAGCCTCTAGTTCGTGTGCATTAACCATCTTTCAAAGAGTTCTCTGAAATTCAGGGTCGTAAGGAAGCAATGGGGCTCCTTTACATTTAGTGTTGGGCATGCACAATTGGACTCTCCTAAAAAAGACACAAACAACATCTAGTGTTGGGCATGCACAATCTGACTCTCCTGAAAAAGACACAAACAACAAACAAAAGGTAAAATTAGAAAATATAACTACAATCGAATAAAAGCTAGTAAAACACTTCTGAATTGAAATTCCCTGGCAGCGGCACCAAATTTTGATATGTCCAAACTTACACTTCAAATAAGAAGTGTAAACGGTCGAAGTTAATTTACAGAACTCAACTAGAGTTGAGGTCGATCCCACAGAGAATTTCTTTACAGATAAGGTTTCACTATCGCGTTTATTCGAATGTTGTTATTATCTCCTAGACAAATAACAAATGAAAGTAAATTAGGTATGGTTGAATTGTTCTAATTACCAAAACTTGCAGTCAAAATCCAAAATAAAATTCATGAAACTTACAAATCCTTAACTAAAATGAATAACTATAAATAATAATAGAATATTCAACTCGCCCCATTATAGGCAAGTTAAGTATTTAAAACATTTAATAAAATAAATGAACAGACTTCTGAAACTCTACTGTTTATCTATAAAACCTCTAAATAACAAAGATGGAAGTCGAGACAAGACCCACGACCTCCTAACAACTGATATAACTGAAAGTAAAAGTGGAACCCTTCGAAAGCAAGGAGGCTCACCATATCTAACTCGAACTCCATGTGGTATCAACGAAGCTCCTGTTGATGATCCTGAATACCTGTGTCTGCATCATGAAATTATGCAGGCCAAATGCCTCAGTACGTGGAATGTACGAGCATGTAAGGGGAATTCTAAAGCATAACATAAGCTTGAACTTGATAAAAAGGGAAACATACTTACCTCTTCTCAAACTTACTCAACTCGAGAGTACTCAAGGATAAGATACTCAACTCAGTAATAAGGTTCTCAACTCAGTGAAATGGGGCTCAACTCAAACATAAGGTACTCTACTCAATGAAGCACAGTCCAACTCAAGATACTCAACTCGAAAGACTCAACTCATGATACTCAAGGATAAAACAATAGTAAAAGGTGCAATATATATGGAAAGTTGTAAACGTGTAGATATCAACTCAATGTGTTAAAGAAATACCATAACAACTCAATTTACATATAAAGTAATATAATACTGTGGGAGTTTTCTAATCGATAACCACCACTATGATCATAAGTGATGATAGATCGTTTTTTCCACACTACCAGAATTGTTCTATAATTTGTCGTCATATAGAACACCTTAACTAAGTGGATCCACTAGTCTATGCTAAAAAGAACTAAGGAATCATCTAAAAAGTATGATCCTTTCTATCAATGATGGCCACATGGTTTATGGAGACTTGAGTTATTATGAACTCGAATCCCCATATCGGTGCTCAATACTACTCCCAAAATATACTCATCTCATATGTTTTTAAAAACAAAACTATTTCTTTGGTTTGAGAAAATTACTCAAAACTTATCTTAAAAGTTCTCCTGGAAATTGGTGTTCCCTTTCTTGCAAAAATGTGAAAACATTTTAACTCTTGGGACTACTTGGTTCCCATATAATCTTTGAAGAAATGAACTTTACTCTTACTCTTTACTCAACTTAAAGCTTAAGTATAAAATAAAGTTAAAACGTCTGTAACAGACTTCTTAAAATATGGTTCATGTCGAATTATGGACGTGAACGACTCAATGCAAGGTTTTCGATAACCATAGATATAACTCAATACTTAAAACTCAAGAACTTCAATGATACTACTCATTTCAAGAATGCTCAACTCAGAGGGTTCATGCGGAATTATGAGCATGAACTAGTCAACTCGAGCACTAAACTATGTAGTTTTGGTCAGTTTTAGCCTAGAAATATAAATACAACCTACCTAAGTCATATCATTCATCAAAACATAGATAAATTAGACTGTAAGAGGAGAAAGAGGTCAAAAACCCTAGTTCAAGAACGTAACAAGGTTCCATTAGTTCCAGCGTCGAAATCGAAAGATTTCTCTGTTGAATTTGTCACCAGGTATGTGGGATTTTACTAGTGGGTTCCATTCATCCATTAGGTCCCTATATTTCAGTAAGAATCTTGATTCCATTGATATATCTAGACCTTAGGTTTCTTAAATGCTAGAAATTGTTGGGTTTTAGTTATTAGAATGATCCAAATCAGATTATCATGTTGTTGCTCAATTTCTTGCATGAAATTCAGAATTCTAGCTATGTAGTTCCTTTAGTGCACGAATTACACATGCTAGGCCAGTTTTTTTAGTTATATACATGCTTCAGTTTCGAATGTCATATTATCATATATAATTGTTGCATTCTCAAAGTTTTCATGTCAGAACATCGAGCTATCTAGTATTAGGTAATTTAGTCATAATGTGTTAATTTTCTTATCAATTGGGAGTAGCTTAATACCGAGAGGACTAGGGTTCCAGCACACCCTCATAGTCCAAGAACTACGTGCCCCGTATGTTGTAAGGCCCCTCTGTGGGCATCATTTTAATGATCACACCAGTCATGCCATTATACCTCTGGCAGGATATATTGGGTCCTCTCTATAGGGCGTATACACCATACTATACATTTAGCTCATGTGGTTTTATGTCGATTATTTGTAGCTCTCACAGTACAGTCAGATTCTAGTGCATTGACCAGGTTATCAGTTATAGATCAGTATTCAGACTCAGCATATCATGTACTTGGCCATTGCATTTAGTTAGCTTAATATTCAGTATATATCAATATTTATATCATGATCTTATTGCTTTATTAAGTTATGATTATTGTTTAGCTTTACTCTATCATGCATGCTTAGTACCTTTCAAGTATTGACACATACTTTGTGCTACATCTTCTCGTGATGTAGGTTCAGGTCTTCAACAGTGAAATCACGCATAGATCAGTTCCCAATCTTCAGTTCAGCAGCATCAGTGGTGAGTCCTCATTCTTCGAGGACTAGTGATATGATTACCTTCCTTGCTTTTAGCTTTAGTTTCAGTTTTGCTAGAGTTAGGTGGGGCATGTCGCAGCATTTCTAGTCAGTAGAGGCTTTAATTCAGACATAGTTAGTTTCAGCTTTATTGTTAGAGTTTGACTTTTAATTTGCATTCAAACTCTCAGTTTTCTTTAATTAGATAGTATATGGGTATTCCCCATCATTTCATATTTTCATATGATTTAGCTTCCGCATAGTATATATTGCTTCAGTTTACTTTAGTATGCTTATGGTATGCCAAGAGGGTTAGCGTGGAATCACTCGTGATCCTAGGTCCCGTGTTTATGCCTAGGGGGTAGCCTCGGGGTCTGACAAACTTGGTATCAGAGCACTAGGTTTAAGTGTCCTATGATATGTGTAAAGCTGTACCAAGTAGAGTCCTTTTCATTATTGTGAAATGCACCACATCCAATGAGAGGGAGGCTACAAGGTGTTTTAGGAAAACATCATTTTCTTGTTACTCTTATCATGCGTGAGGTATGATCCAACTTCTCATTCTAATCCTTCATTATGCGTTTCAGATCATGCCTCCTCATAGATCTTACGCAAAGAATGCAAATGCAGCTCCTTTAGTCCCAGATCAGGATGTTTTGAATGCTAAATTCTGGAATGTTATCCAGTTGTTAGCTCAGAGAGTGACCAACCAGAATAACCAACAGGCTCTAGTTCCTGCAAATGCTAATGTTGGGTCAGCTGCAGCTAGAGTGCAAGATTTTATTAGGATGAATCAGTCTGAGTTCTTAGGATCCCAGATTGGTAAGGATCCCCAAAACTTCATTGATGAGGTCAAAAAGATCTTTGGAGTGATGCAGGTAACTGGGAATGATCGGGTTGAGTTTGCATCTTACCAGCATAAGGATGTAGCTCATATATGGTATACTCTATGTAAAGAGAACAGGGGTACAAATGCAACTATTATCACTTGGGAATGCTTTAGTGAGACCTTTCTAGACAAGTTCTTCCTAAGGGAGTTGAGGGAGGTAAAAACTCTGGAGTTTATGAATTTGAGGTAGGGTTCTATGACGGTCTAAGTGTATGGACTCAAGTTCACCCAGCTCTTCAGGTATACTCCTCACATGGTGGCCGATTCCAGGGCTCAAATGAACAAGTTCATGTATGGGGTATGCAATCTTGGGAAAACAGAGTGTAGGAACGCTATGTTGCTAGAAAATATGAACATCTCTAGGCTCAAGACTCATGCTCAGCATGTTGAGGGTGATAAGCTTAGGGAACGGGCTAAAGAGAATAAGAAGGCCAGAACAAGAAACTATGACTATTCTCAACAGAATTCGGGTGGTGGAAATCACTCGCAGTTCCAGCAGAAGTCTTTTGCCCCAGCACCTTCATCAGCTAGTGTTCTATCCTCCAAGTTCAAACATGATCAGAAAGGTAGGGCATCAGGCTCTAAGTTACAGGAAAGTTTCTCAAGCACCAAATGCTACCCAACTTATCCTGAGTGTGGTAAGAACCACCCGGGTGAGTGTCTAGCGGGAAAGAAAGGATGCTTTGGGTGTGGTCAGTCTGGTCACAGGTTGAAAATTTTTCCTTCTAAACATGGTCAAGGAGGTAACAATGGTAGAGCTTAGTCCACAACTTCAGCAGCACCAACAAGTCGCCTGACTCAATAGGGTAACTCATCTGTTACAGGTGGCAGGCAGCACCAAAATAGGTTGTATGCTCTTCATGCTCGCCAGGATTAGCAAGATTCTCCTGATGTGGTCACTGGTATGTTGTGAGTCTTTAATATCGATGTGTATGTTTTCTTTGACCAAGGGGCTACTCTTTCCTTTGTAATTTCTTATATAGAAGTCAAGTTTGATGTTAGTCGAGAAACTCTCTCAGAACCTTTTTCAGTCTCTACCCCGGTCATTGACCTAGTTATCACTAGACAGGTATACATAAATTGCCCTGTCACAGTCTCTCAGAAAGTCACCTTAGTAGATATTTTAGAGTTAGAAATGGTAGACTTCGATGTCTTCTAGGCATGGATTGGTTACATTCATATTACGCCTCAGTTGATTGTAGAACTAGGATTGTTCATTTTCAGTTTCCAAACAACTAATCTTAGAATGGAAGGGAACTAGCTTAGCGCCTATGAGTAGAATCATTTCTTACCTTAAGGCCATAAAAATGATCTCTAAGGGTTGTCACTATCATCTAGTTCGGGTTAAGGATTCAAGCTCCGAAACCCCAACTCTTGAGTCAGTTCCAGTAGTCAACGAGTTCCCAGAAGTGTTTCCAGAAGATCTTCCCGGAGTTTCTCCCGAAAGGGAAATCGACTTTAGAATTGATCTCCTCCCAGATACCCAGCTTATTTCTATTCCTTCTTATAGAATGACTCCAGTTGAGCTTAAAAAATTGAAAGAGAAGTCGAAAGACCTTCTAGATAAGGGCTTCATCAGACCTAGTATTTCCCCATATGGTGCACCAGTGTTGTTCGTAAAGAAGAAAGATGTTTCTCTTAGGATCTTCATTGACTATAGGCAGTTGAAAAAATTCACAATCAAGAATAAGCACCCTATCCCCAGGATTGATGACTTGTTTGACCAACTTCAGGGTGCTAGTCATTTCTCAAAGATATACCTCAAATCCGGTTATCATTAGCGCAGAGTCAGAGACAGTGACATCCTAAGAACATCCTTCAGAACTCAATATGGTCATTATGAATTTGTAGTTATGTCATTTGGACTAACCAATGCTCTTGCAACTTTCATGGATTTGATGAACAGAGTATTCAAGTAATATTTGGACTTCTTCGTTATCATCTTTATTGATGATATCCTTATTTACTCTAGGAATGAGGAAGAACATGCGAATCATTTGAGGGTTGTCCTGCAAACTCTCAAGGATCCCCAGTTATTCACTAATTTTAGCAAATGTGAATTTTGGTTGCAATCTGTTGCTTTCCTTGGTCAAATTGTCTCTAGCAAAGGGATCTAAGTGGATTCTCAGAAAACATAATCAGTGAAACAATGGCCCAGACCTACCTCTCCTACAAATATCATAAGTTTCTTGGGTTTGGCTGGTTATTACAGAAGTTTCGTGGTAGGATTTTCATCTATAGCCTCTCCATTGACTAATTTAACTCAAAAAAAAGGTTAAGTTTCAGTGGTCAGATGACGGTGAGAAAAGCTTCAAAGAATTGAAAACTAGGTTGACTACAACTCTTATTTTGACTCTACTAGAGGGTTCAAACGGTTATGTTATCTGTTGTGATGCATCCAGAGTCATCTAAGGTTTTGTGTTGATGAAGCGAGGTAAGGTTATAGCTTATGCTTCTAGACAGCTTCAGGTACATGAGAAGAACTATCCGACTCATGACCTCGAGCTAGCAGTAATGGTGTTTGCACTTAAAATATGGAGACATTACTTGTATGGTGTCCATTTAGATATGTTCACAAACCATAAGAGCCTTCAGTATGTGTTCACCCAGAAAGAGTTGAATCTTCGCCAGAGGAGATGGCTTGAGTTCCTAAAAATTCTGATATGAGTGTGCATTACCACCCTGGTAAGGCCAATGTAGTAGCATATGCTCTAGTGGACTATCTATGGGTAGTGTAGCACATGTCGATAAAGAAAGAAAATAACTAGCAAAGGATATTCACGGACTTGCTCGGTTAGGAGTTTGTCTTATGAGCATATCAGATGGCGGTGTAACAGTTCAGAATGGGTCAGAATCTTCATTGGTAGTGGAGGTTGAGGAAAAGCAAGACATTGATCTGATCTTGCTTCAACTTAAGGGTGTAGTCCATCAGCAGAGAGTTAAGGTTTTATCCCGAGAGGGAGATGGTGTACTTCACTATCAGGGTAGATTATATGTTCCTAAGGTGGGTGAGTTGAGATAGCAGATTCTTGCAGAAGCCCATAACTCCAGATATTCTATTTGTCCAGGCGCCACTAAGATGTACCGTGATCTTTGAGAGGTCTTTTGGTGGAATGGTATGAAGAGAGATATAGCGGATTTTGTGGCTAAGTGCCCAATTGTCAGCAATTCAAGGTAGAATATCAGAAACCAGGAGGTATGACTCAAAGGATCGACATTCCTACTTGGAAGTGGGAAGTGATCAACATAGACTTTATCACAGGTTTACCTCGTACTCGCAGATAGCTTGACTCTATTTGGGTGATAGTTGATAGAGTTACTAAATCTACGCGCTTTTTGGTGGTTAAGACTACAGATTCGAAGGAGGACTAAGCCACACTTTACATTAATGAGATAGTTAGGTTGCATGGGGTTCCTTTGTCTATTATTTCGGATAGAGGTCCTCAGTTTACCTCTTATTTCTGGAAGTCGTTTCAGAAAGGTCTTGGTACTCAGGTTAATCTTAGCATAACTTTTCATCCACAGACAGATGGTCAGGCAGAGCACACCATTCAGACCTTATAGGACATGTTGAGATCTTGTGTGATTGATTTCAAGGGTAGTTGGGATGATCACCTTCCTCTTATAGAGCTAAACTACAATAATAGTTACCATTCCAGCATTCAGGTGGCCCCTTATGAGGCATTGTATGGGCGTAGATGTAGATCTCCAGTTGGTTGGTTTGAAGTAGGATAAGTAGCCTTAGTAGGGCCAGATTCAGTCATGATGCTATGGAGAAATTGCAGCTTATTAGAGATAGAATTAAGACAGCCTAGAGTTGCCAAAAGTCCTATGCAGATGTAAGGAGAAGGGAATTAGAGTTCCCAGTTGATGATTGTGTTTTCCTAGCCTATGAAGGGGGTGATGAGATTTGGCAAGAAAGGGAAGCCCAGTCCTAGATACGTAGGCCCTTACAAGATCATAAAAAAGGTTGGTAAAGTGGCTTATGAGTTAGAGTTGCCAGCAGATTAAGCAGTAGAGCATCCAGTCTTCCACATTTCTCTTTTGAAAAAAGTTTGTGGGTGATCCAACACCCATTGTACCTTTAGAAACTGTGGCTGTAAAATAAGTCTCACTTATGAGGATGTACCAGTTGAGATTCTTGATCGTCAGGTTAGAAGGTTAAGAAACAAAGAAGTTGCTTCAGTCAAGGTTTTGTGGAGGAGTCAGTCCATAGAGGGAGCTACTTGGGAAGCAGAAGCAGCCATGAAGGCCAAGTATCCTCATCTCTTTCCTTCTGATTCCATTCTAGCTTGAAGTAATAGTTCCTCTTCAGTTTTCCAGTCATTCATGCGCAGTTTCAGTCTTAGCATCATGTTCCTTCAGTTTGTACTTACATTTTCAGCGTATTCGCATGTTCTTGGAACTTAGTTTAGTCAAAAATCAGTTTCCAGTGGTTAATGGTAGGGTTTGCAGCTCATACCCTCCCTCTTCAGTTAGTTTAGTCTTCATTCAAGGATGAATGTTCCAAAGGGGGAAATAATGTAACACGCCGTATCCAAAAACATACCTCAACGCAGATTTCTAGAGGTTGCAGGTGCAACCCACGAACCGTAGCGTAACCCACCGCCCGTGCTGGTGGTCTGTGGTTTGCATCTTCAACCCTCCCCAGACTCAACCCCAAAATTTCGTCTAAGGGTCGACCCGCGGTCGGACCCATGGACCGTAGGTCAGACCACAGACCGCATCTATGGATCAAACCCCCAAATCCCAGCCTCTAGTCGGGAATGATAGTTGACCAGCACAGATCGTTGGTCCATCCATAAGTCCATTGGACCGGTCTGTTAGTGGCTCCAGACATCAGATAATTCATGGGTCTTTTGGTATTTTCCTTATGCGTTGGACCCCTAAACTACGTCGTGTAAACCCTAAACTATGTAGTTTTGGTCAGTTTTAGCATAGAAACATAACTAGAACTTACCTAAGTTAGAGAATTTATCAAAACTTAGAAAAATTAAAGGGTAAGAGGAGAAAGAAGTCTAGAACCCTAGTTCAAGAATGCAGCAAGGTTCCATCAGTTCCAGCCCTGAAATCGAAAGATTTCTCAGTGGAATTTGTCACCAGGTATGCGGGATTTCACTAGTGGGTTCCTTTCACCCATTAGGTCCATAGATTTCAGTCAGAATCTTGATTCCCTTGATATTATCTAGACCTAGGGTTTCTTGAATGCTAGAAATTGTTGGGTTTTAGCTGTTAGAATGATCTAAATCAGATTATCATGTTGTTGATCAATTTCTTGCATGAAATTTAGAATCCTAACTACATAGTTCCTTTAGTTCACGAATTACATATGCTAGGCCAGTTATTTTAGTTATATACATGCTTCAGTTTTACGAATGTCATATTATCAGATATAATTGTTGCATTCTCAAAGTTTGCATGTCAGAACATCGAGCTATCAAGTATTACATAATTCAGTCATAATGTGTTAGTTTCACTATCAATTGGGAGTAGCTTAATACCGAGTGGACTAGGGCTCCAGCGCACCATTATAGTCCAAGAACTACGTGCCCTGTAGGTTGTAAGTCTCCTCTGTGGGCATCATTTTAGTGATCACGCCAAGCATACCTTTATACCTCTGGCAGGGTATAATGGGTCCTCTCGATAGGGCGTATACAGCGGACTCCACATTTAGCTCATGTGATTTTTTGTCGATTATTATTAGCTCCCATAGTACAGTCAGATTCTAGTGCATTGAACAGGTTATCGGTTATAGATCAATATTCAGACTCAGCATATCATGTACTTGGTTATTGCATTTAGTTAGCTCAGTGTTCACTATAACTTAGTATTTATATCATGTTCAGATTATATCATTGCTCTTATTTCTTTATTCAGTTATGATTATTGTTCATCATTACTCTATCCTGCATGCTCAGTATATTTTACATACTGGCACATACTCTGCGCTACATCTTCTCGTGATGTAGGTTCAAGTCCTCAGCAGTCAGATCACGCATAGATCGGTTCCCGATCTTTAGCTCAGCATCATCAGTGGTGAGTCCTTATCCTTCGAGGACTAGTGATATGATTAGCTTTCTTGCTTTTAGCTTTAGTTTCAGTTTTGTTAGATTTAGCTAGGGCATGTCCCAGCATTTCTAGTCTGTAGAGGCTTTATTTCAGACATAGTTAGTTTCAGCTTTAGTGTTAGAGTTTGACTTTTCATTTGTATTCAAACTCTCAGTTTTCTTTATTAAGAAAGTATATGGGTATTCCCATCATTTGAGATTTTCACATGATTTAGCTTCCGCACAATATCTATTGCTTCAGGTTACCTTAGTATGCTTATGATATGCCAGCAGGGTTAGCATGGGGTCACTCGTGATCTTAGGTCTCGTGTTTACGCCCAAGGGTAGCCTTGGGCATGACATCTATCAAGTGCATTAACCATTCAGTCATATTCCTCAGTGTGTTCTTCATTAATATTCATGATAACAACTGTTAGCACCAAAACACCTAATCTTTCTTCAATTAGTACTTCTTGTTACTCTTCAATCATCAAGTTTACAATGGAAACCACTTTGAGATTACTTTGACGCTTTATTGACTACAATTTATAAGAATCCCAACAACAGGCAAAAAAATTATTCTATAATTACAACCATAAAATAAGGATTCTACTAAAAAAACCCTAAATTTTTCAAAGAAAGCACAATAAACCTTAATAGCCATACATTTATAAGACGAAAAATTGTAAAATAATACATTGAAAAAATGAAACATTTTCATTAGTATGATAATTATACCCCAAATCAAAACCCTTATCAGAACCACGAAAGAATTATATGTTGAAAATTCAAACTCTAGCAAGAAAACAAATGAAAATACTATATAAACAAGAAGAAAAAAACAAAAAATAGATTTCAAAGTATATAATAAATTAGTTGGAAAGAATTTCAGTTTTCATCGAAGAAAACTCAATGTTACTGTTATTGACCAGAGAAAAAGCTCCACTGCTTCACCCAAAGCTTCGAGGTTTGACTGTTACTAGCCAAAGCTTCGAGGTTTGATTGTTAATGATTAAAGCTTTGAGGAAAAAAGAGAAAATTTAACAAAATTCACACAAAACTTTGAGAAGAGAACTTGAAAATCTTCACCCAACCTTCGGGAAGAAACATTCCAAATTATTGATAATTTGACTTCTTTGAATAAGGGCTTTGATAGATATAGGGTCGAGTAAGTATTTATTTGGATTTTTATAGAGTTAATGAAACTCGGGTAAATATTAAAGAGGGATAGTTAAATCTATCTACGTGGACATCCATATCGGCCATTTTTCAATAGTTGATAGTGCGTGTACATATGATTGAAGTCTCTGGATAGTATGGGTGCACCCGTTAAATAAAGAATCTAGTTTGGGGGGGGAGAGTATTTAAGCCTTGTTATCGTTATGGTGTTCACTGAATAAAAAGTTACAAGTTTTGGGGGTACATATCACTTCTCTCTTTTCATTTTAAAAAATAATAACCTAATTCAAACTTTCCACATGACATGTTTAACACAACTCTCTCCATACTATATTAGTTGATCATCATACTAAAAAATAGTTGCCCAATGTTAGTTTTCCACATTACTAAATAAAGAAAGTATTAATTAATTTTTCCCTATATTACCCTTGCAATTAATTCTTTTTAATAGTGTTCATATTTATTTGCAAAATTTCCAAAAAGTTTTTAAAGTGGTGAATTAGTAAAATTACTTATTTATAATATCTTAATACGTGTAAAAATTAAAATTATCAACAAATATGGGACGGAGGGACTAATAAATTAAAATTCATTTTGATACATTTGACATATATTAAATTTAAGAGGATAAGATTCAACCGACAAAGCATCAGGCACTATATAAAAAATATTTTTTAGTGATAATTAATTAATGATAGTAGCTTAATTAATATGTTCTTTTAAAGGAAGTTAACACTCTTTGTAAATGTCCCCTAAAGTATTCAGCAACATTGGATCAAATGACAATTAAATAACGTCGGTAAAGACTTTAGCACTCTTTGTTAATGTGCGTTTTTATGACCACTAATAGTTATTTTTGTTATATTGAAGTATTAATTTTTTCTATTTTGCATGCTAGATGTAGATGAATTTATAGATCCAAATACCAATTAATGTGAACAAATTTGCACAAATATACCAGGGAGTTATAATTATTCCTGTCCGAAAGGATATAGTGGTGATGGCAGAAACTATAGCCGTGGTTTTATTGCACCAAACACAAACTCTGAGTTCCCATGGATCAACTTTTATATTGTTAAGTTTCTTAGAATTTGAATTTGAATTTTTCTCTACTCACATATGGATAAATTACTTGCTTACTTACTATTAAAAAATTATGGCTTATACATGGTAATGATAAATCATAAATACATTTGTTGAATTGAATAAAAAAATAAATCATAAATACATTTGTTGAACTAAATAAAAAAATAAATCATAAATACATGAATGTCTGTTCGATCAATTAGATTTTGAATTCCAACAAAATTTGTTCGATCAACAAAGCTATGAGTGTTTGTTTAGTATCCCTAGTGGCTTGGACAACATGACTCTATTAGCATCAAGAAAATAAAACTCATTCAACTTCTCGAGATATTCTTCCAACAAAATGGTTGTTTGCTATTGAAACAACGAATTTCTTTGGATGAGGGTAGTGTAGAAGCAACAAAAAATTTACAGCCATGGAACTAAATAATTCTACAAAGAACTATATTATTCACAGAATTACTGGTCGCAGTGGAAATGGAAATTTCTACTATGGTATTCTACCTTATAACCGCATAGTTGATATTAAGAAATCTAAGTTTATGAAGGAGGAATAGATTGAACTGTTCATCAATGAAGTATTTCGTGTTACTCAAGCCAACCATAGAAATGTTGTGAAACTCTTTGGTTACCTTGAAAAAATCGGCAAAGAGTTGCTAGTGAGACAACAAGTGCACTTTCTTGTCTTCATCCATTCGCCTAAATGTCTATATTTCATAGAGATGCTTGTTAGGAAATAAGATGTATAAAAAATAAGACAGATGTGAATAATCAAGAAAGGAATCTGGAAACACAATTAATGACACACAATGTTACATGGAAAACCCAAGTCGGAAAAAAACCATGGGTAACGACGAGCAAATTAACTATGTTGAAGGTAGAGTACAATTCCAAATTCTCCAGAACTCAAAATGAGGAAAAGAAAAAAGACAACTAAATTCTTTTGTTTCTTCTGCCACAAAAAATAGAAAATGCTCATAAACATAGGCTCCATTCTGGCAAAAAGAAATAGAAAATGCCCAGAAAAATAGGCTCCACTTCCATGAAAATAGGTGCCCATTTATTGCACCATAATCCCATGATCTGTTCAGCTTTCCTGAAATTGTTGAAGTCTCAAGACAAGCTGAAACATGCTGACATGAGTAGGCAAAATCAGCGGGAAAAAGAATTTGAGGCAGCTTTGATAGATGTCAAGTCTCCCATATATTATTTGATGAATTTTATACCTCGACAGTGGTAGATATTAGAGCTTCAAGGCAAATACCTATTGATCAAACACATCATGCTACAATGGTACAAGCGATACAAGGATACCCTGAATATTTTCGCACTAGTCAATTGAAAGAGAAAAGTGATGTTTGTAGTTGTGAAGTAGTTCTTGCCGAATATTTGATAGGGATGAAACCTATTTCAAGGGAAATAAATTACATGAACTGTAATTTGGAAGATTATTTTGTTTCATGCATGAGAGAGAATCAATTGTTTCAAATTCTTGATCGCTATATGGTAAGAGAAGGAAGCCTTGAGCAACTGAAAAATGTGGTTGAGCTAGTGAAGTATTTCCTTAGTTTGCATGGTGAAGGTAGGCCTACAATGAAAGAAGTAGCAATGGAACTTTGAAATCTGAGAAATCTCTCAAAATATAACCCTTAGGCTAATGGAAATGGACATGAAGAGAACAAAGATGAATTATCGGATATTCATACAATTCCAATTGACTCTAATACATGCATCAACAATTTCTTTAGACAATATAGTTCGAATTCCAATACAAATAGTAGAAACTTTTTGAACAATATAGTTTGGGTAGTACTTCTAACACAAATAGCCCATTCATGCAAAATAGAAGGGCAATTTAATTATCCGCTTCGAATTTTCTGATGTTGTTTTCTTGCTTGTGATTCGTACTTTCGTGTTTGAACTTTTGTTTACATTTAAGTCAAACTCCCTCTTAAGATAGCTTTTAAATATTATATTTCTTATTTTATGTGAGAAATTTGTTGTCTAGACTATTTTTGTACATTTTTTATAAATTGGGTTATACTCAATTTAGTTTAGAAAGTTGGTAAAACTAGATTTTTATATATATCTAACAACAGAAGAACTGTCTATCAAACACATTGTTTATGTACATGGATCACGCAAATGCACCCTGCTTCACCAGCTCATTTATAACCCTGTTCTTCTTGCAACAAAATCCAATATTATTATGTCTACGAATTCCAAAATGATAAATGTGCTAGTTGAAATCAAAGAGCATCAGGAATCGGATAACCATTTAATGCATTAATCTAGTCAAATGTGATATTTAATGAGGAATATTTTTCCATACTTATAAGATATTACAAAGACATAAATTTGACTCACTCAGTCCTCAACCTCCTTCTACATAGGATATAAAGAAGGTGATACCTATGATAAGAATTCCTACACTTCCCCAAGAACTAATTATCAAAATATTCTTATGGTTTCTTGTTATGTCATTGATGTGTTTTAGATTATTTTTTCTAAGTTTTACAATTTCCTTGTGTCTTATTCAAATTTAACGTATGTTCTTTCACTAGCGCTCTATGACTCTCTATGGTGGAAAAATATTCCTATGAGGAAAATTGAATATCTAAATGATATATATCAAAATGAAGATGGAAATACCTGTAGATAGAAGTTTTATTGTCACGGTCAATACTTCAAGGGACCTGGTGTTAATCATTTGGAAGCCCTACAAGGAGCCTGTTAGACTTTTCAATCCCATTAGAAGAAAAATGGTATACTTTCTCGTTAGAAAGAAATTATCACTCAGTTAACTCTTTATATTACAATTTTTATCCATTATTTGTCAATGCTTAAAGTGAAAATAAAATTCCGTATATGCCCATGTGAATTCTTATCATGAATCAAAACATTATACTTATTTTCTACCGATTCATAACCTAGTGAACATGAATATAAAGAGTTAACTAAGTGAGAAATTTGTTTCTGAAAGGGAAGTAATACCATTTTTCTGGTACTGGGATTGAAAACACTAACAGATTCCTTGTAGTGCTTCCAAATGTAGTACAAATCATTAACACACGGTCTATTGAAGTATTGACCGTGACAAGTAAAATTCCATCTAGAGGGAATTCCATATTAATTTAGGTCTACAACGTATAGATCTACAATATTTACCACAAGTTAGATCTACAACATATAGATTTACAATTTTCCACCATAACGAGTCATAGAGCATCGATGATGAACATAAGTGAAATCTCTATCAAACACAAGGACATTATAAAATTTAGAAATACACCTAAAAAGCACCTATGACATAACATAAATCCATAAAAATATTTCAATAATTAGTTCTTGGGGAAGTGTAGGAATTCTTGTCAGTCGTAGCATATTTGTATCCTATGTAGAAGGAGGCTGAAAACTCAGTGAGTCAAAAAAAGTTTTTGCAAGCTTTTATAAGTAGGGTAAAGTTTCTCTTATTCAAATTTCATATTTGACATTAATATTTATGCAATAAGAAAAAGTGTCTTGTCTTTAATTAGTGCTTCTTTTGATTTAGAAGAAGAGGCTTAGCTGATTACTATTCCTGATCCTAACTTTCATAATTTTTACACGGATAAGATTGAAAACTATTTTGATGAGAATAAATTATGGGCTGACTATGGTGCTTGATGATGGCATGTCGGATATTACGCTCTCGTTAACAATATGATATCTAAAAATCCTTTTACATAGCAATTCAACTGGTAGATCTCTAAAAATAGTTCGGAACTCAGACCAAGTAATCTTGTTGGTTCTGGCTTATTTAAGGTCAATGAAGATTTCAAGATAGGCAAGAATGTAATAAAAAAGAAGCCCAATTATTTTTCCCACAAGGTTACATGGCTGAAAAGAGCTAGTGGTGTTATCCAATTTTTTCCTAGAAAAAGGGATGTTTATGCTCGGTACAAACATTGGTCTCCTTAATGGAATGCCTAACTCCGAATAATATGTTATACAACTTTGATTCAGTGAAAGGATTGTCGACTACAGTGAGAATGAAAGTGTTGGAACTCATCTATTAGTAAAGGTAGTTGGCTTAACATCGGTATTATGTCAAAATATTGACCTTAATTTTTTTCATAATCCAAGGTAAGAGGTGTTTTGCTTTTCTCTTCAGATCCCTTCATATTTGCTCACTAGTTACGAAGCACCAAAGTCTTCCACTAGTTATTGGGAGTGGTATCTGCAGCCTTGCCTCTAGAACTCATAGAGGCGTAGGGAATAGTGGAAGATATTTAAAACATAGAAAGGACATGTGGTGAAAGCAAAGAGTCTGACAAGTCATATATGGTTAAAAACAATAATGTGACAAAGAGTGAATAGACTCTTTTCAATTCCATGAGCACTATCAAACAACCCACAGTAACATACTAAAAAAGAAGACGGTAAAAACTGAAGTAAGTACCATTGAAGCTTCGAGAGAAACAATCTTGGTTGCTACCGAGGACTTCTACACTTTGATCAAGTCATTTGTGTTCCTTTAGTAGTTTTAGATTTCCCATATACCCCATTTTTTAATTGTTAATGATAGTGTATTGTATATAACGAAGACAATTAATCTGGCACCCAAGTGAAATTTTGTCCTTGTTTGCTTTTCCTTAAATATATTAAGAAACTGCCATACTGTTTAAATGAACTAGAATCTTTTGGGTAGTAACTTTGGCATCATATATTTGCACTATGAGGTCTGAATCTAAATGGTTCAGATATTAGACCATTAAGTGTATTTGTTTTCATTAAGATTTATGCACTTAATGGGTTTGAATAAGTGTTAATTATTATGATCAAGAATAGAGTCTTAATATCATTAAGAGGTATTTTGTTTGGATAATACATATTCACCACCACTCTATCCACAATAACTAACCGCAATCCATCAACACTAACAATCTAGTTCATCACTAACATCACAATTGTCAACCACCATTACCATCGTCTATAATCAACCACCTATGTCATCACAATATTCATTGTCGCTTACAACTACTATCAACTACTACCATACTTACCTCCTCCATAATTATAATTATATCCATTGTCACCACCACCGTCTTAGTAGCTTCCACCACCATAATTTTTGTAGACACCGCCACCATCACAACAACTATCACTACTATAGTTAATCACTACTACCAACAAACATCACCATCAACACTAACACCACTGCAAAATACCATCATAAATTCCTCGGTCACTATCATTACCATCTCCATCACGACCATCACCACCACTACTAATAGACACTAAAATCATTGTGGTCAATCTCTACTACCAACAAGCGCCATAATCATAACTAGCACAGCCACCAACTATCATGAACACATCACTAAACATAACTTATCTTTTAGCCATAACTGTTAACCCTGCCGACTAATAACAACAACCAACTTCATCATTACAACCACCAACATCACTACAAATCACCCCCATTATGATAATCACCATATCACCAATCACATCCATTGTCATAATTATCACCACCATCATTATTAGCAACTAAAAATAACTATTACCATCATCACTACCGTTACTAGCGATCTCCACCATCACTACCAAGTAAAAGTGCTTTATTTTTTTAATCAAATAATGATTTTATTTAATTAATTCTTTTAAATACTTAATTAATTTTTATCTAAATTGTATAGTTATTATTTACATATAAATTTATTATGCAAATTAAGATGTTGAATAACAAACACTCTTAATAATTCAGTGTTAAGATATAGAGAGAACATCTTAATCACTCATATGGTATTCAGATTCAAATATCTAAATATAAATATAACTAATTGAGGCCTTAATCGACCATATTATGTTATTAATAATTTTGTACATGTATTTCAAATGTCTTGCAACATTTAAAGCGTTTATCATTTCTCTAGTTTTAACAAATGACTTTCACCAAATGTTTATTTTCTTATCTCTTTTTTCTTATTTTTTAATGATATTTTCTTTGCTTTTCATATTTCTGGTTATTATATTGATGCATTGTGCATAGAGGTAGTTCATAAATCAACCACCCTTATATGATTCTACTCCAATATGCCACAAAATCTCTCGTCAATCCTACTAAATTTTGGTAAGTATTCTCTATGATCTTACAACATAAGTCATGGAATTTCTACCGAATTTTAACATATCAAATCTTCAGCCTATCTCTAGTGAAATCAAGAATTCAATTTTAGGGTTCAAGATTTGATTCTTTAGCAGGTCAATGAAGAGTTCTTACTTTGAAATTAAGGTAAGCATATTCTCTTAATTTCAAACTGTTTCTAACATATTTTTATGTATTCTAAGCAATAATCTATCATCAGAACCCAATGTTAGAAAATGAAACACATCTCATGGTTTGAAAACAAACTTTTTTTATTCTTCTTCAATGTTAGTGTTCTTCGTCAAGAATTGTTGAGATTTAAAGGATTGTAAGACCCTCATAGTGAGGAATGTAGTTCTTCCTCATGCCCTATTTGAACATTTCTAGTTAGTACGATAAAACTAGGGTTTTTCAAACTTCTAGATTCAAGTTCAGCAATTCTATCAAGGTTTTTCCTTTCAATAGTGGGATTTCATTAAGCAATATACTTTAACTCACTATGTCCCAAAGCAAATTTCGTATTTTTAGAATCTAGAAGTTTTTAGATTTACTTTATACTCCATTTTACATCCATTTGCATAAGATCCTTTAAGATAAAGCGTATTACCTCAGTATCAATTTTCAGTATTCATGAGTTATTCATGTATTTAGTATTATTTGTAGTATTATATTATCAGTATTATTAAGTTTATCAAAATAAATTCCACTGGGAATATTACTTAGAATCGAGAAAACATAAAAATAAAGGCTTACCCATCAGTTTAGGACTACGACTATCACTAGAAATCTCTAAGTCCTAAAACTACATGCTACTGTAGGTTTTAAGGAGTCACTCATCCGATCACGACTAACTCCTTTGTCCTCTTGATATTAGCTTAGAGGATGTACACTATTAGTGTCTCTTATCATATCAAGGTTTAGGGTGACCTCCCATCTAGGGTACAATTCAGATTTGTCTTTGCTTAACTAAAGTATATCTACAGTTCAGTTTCAGATTATTACATTGACCTTACATTTAGTTATTTATGTTCCACTATTTTAGCAGTTTTATGTTTTACTATTTGATCATTACATCAGTTCATATATTCCATTTCCATATTAAGTTCAACATCTCAAATTTTTCATGTTCTTATTTGCAGATTATCATGCATATCGCACAAACTCAGTACATACAAAGTACTAATTGTATACCTCTTATGCCTACATTTTTCATGTGATATAGATTCAGGAGCTTACCATTAGGATCATAGAAAGCTAGATCACAACTATTACCTAGCAAGCTAGTAGGTGAAGGGTTCTCTTATTTCGAGGGCTCCAGTTAGTATTTAGTATGTCCACACGATGAATTTCTTCAGTATTCAATCAACCTAATATGATAAAAAATTGATTCTTGGAAATTGATATCCGTCTCCTCACCCTCGTCTCTTCATCTCTCTCCCAAACCTTCATAGTGTGAATTACCAATTTGATACCCCTAATTGTTAAAATTATTGATATTAGCCTTTTTCTTGTACAATAGAACCATTTTACTAAACCTCCTTTGCTTGGAAATTTTTTTATCATAAAAATAAAATCAAAAAGCCCCATAAACAACTTCATACCTACCTAATCTATGTTTTTTTCCAGAAATCCAACACAATCTCATTGGGTCTGGTCATTTTTCCTGTCACGACCCAAGCCTAGGGCCTAGACGTGACATGGCGAATGAGGAACCCGAAGGAACCCCAAACAAGCCTCTCAAATTTGTCATCACACTTCATCGGTCGTAGAAGTAAATTCAACATTAATTTAACGGGAAATAGGGACTAAGGGCAAACCAATTCAAAATGACATCATAGAACAAGAGTCAAGCTCATTTACAAAATACTTGTCCAACGCACACCTCTACATACATAGATAGGACGGGGCCATGACATACTACCGGCTCCCCTCATAGTCAAAATACAATTGCAAGCTAAAGTCTCAAAACATAGGAGTAGGAAACATAACATAGCCCTCGAATCATTGAGGACACACCAACAACTCGGATAAGCACCGTACTAGCCACGTGAATGGAGAGAAGGATCAAGAGTAGCTCCGGTCCCTACATGGTGACATCATGTAGGCAAAATATGTGTTAGTACTTGGAATGTACTAAGTATGCGGGGTGAAACACAACAATAGACAAGGACATAATCGAAATACAAGAAATAGTTTCATAGGAATTATGAATAACAATATGAGGATGCATGATCAAAGTGAAGTCAAAACATGTTTAAGTAAATCTATACTAATAGTAGATATCATATGTGTATGCATGATCCAACCAATCTATAACCCCAACTTAGGATGGGGGATGTCGTTCACACCCGGACACCCTGGTGGCAAGGTATAAACCCCTCACATGGTTGATGTTGGTCGCACACCAAGCATCCTAGGTAGTGAGATATAAACCTCTCACATGGTTGATGTTGGTCACACCCCAAGCATCCTAGGTGGTGAGATATAAACCTCTCACATGGTTGATGTTGGTCACACCCAAGCATCCTAGGTGGTGAGATATAAACCTCTCACATGGTTGTCCGGTTCTTTTCCCCGGACCGGGCATGGTCATGCAACACTTTATATAGGAAATTCCCATTAGGCTCTAATGCAATCTCACGTATGGAATGAACATATACACAAGCTTAGTTTGTCATCAACACATCTCTGGATTTCCATACATCTCATAACTAAAGCTTTAAAGCATCGATTCATCAATTCTCCATAGTTGGACATTTTGTCAAACACCTTGAAGGCATGTAATGGAATCAAAGAGCATGGAAAATAGGGTAGTAATTATGCAGCCAAACCAGTGAACAACCTACAACAACACCTTTTTAACACCCACAGTACCACATGAAAATCTCCACATCCACTCCAAATTTAGGTTCAAGTTCTAGAGTCACAACATGCTCAAAACAATCACTTTTCATGTTTAAAATTCAATGTGCAGGAAATTATTACAAAGAACAAGACTAATTTATGAATCTTAACTTAAACCATGAATTAGTGAGTAGAATAGAGTCTAGGCACTATGGGTGGAAGGACCCATGAGTTCAACACCACATACCTTGAGTTTTTATGAAGGTCTTGAGAGTGTCTTCAATGGAAGCTTGGAACTTGGAGCAAGAGTCTCTTCAATCTTGAGGAAGGTTTTGGATTAGGGTTCTTGAGAGAACTTGAGAGAAAATGTGTCTAAGTATGGGAGAGGTGTTTTGGGAAATGTTTTAGAGATGAGAATTGAACTAATGGTATATAGGAAATAACATATGCCCTTTGGAAAAAATGGTCCAACACTTAGAAAAAAAAATGAGGCGGGTGAACAGTAAAAACGCTCACTGGAAATTGTCTTTCCTGCCGGACAGATTTTACGAAAATGGGCATAACTTCTTCGTCCGAACTCCGAATGAGGTGAAACGAAGTGCGTTAGGTAGCTAACTCAAAGGGATTTCCATGGATATGTTATTGGCCACCCAATAATTTGTGTGCTAGGAGATATGACCCTCCAAAGTAGACCCTCGAAAAAGGCTTCACTTGGAAATTTGGATTTTGATACGGTTGCTCTAAAATTTGGGTTAGACCCATTTCCCACTCAATTTGACCCCCTAAACAAGAATATGAAGTCGGATTTTTCGAAAAATGAAACGAATTTTTTTATATATAGCTAAACAAGTTTCTGGTAACTTCCGAAGCACATTTTTAAGAACTTTTTGGGTCATTTCAATATCTCCCCCTTGGGAACATTCGTCCCCGAATGTGGAAGAGACGTACAAGGCAAGACTTAGTAAGAACATAGCAACCCCAACATGAATGCAAAAATTTTATTTAAACATCATTTCAAGATTTCAAAACTTAGTGTAAAGCATCCATAACTCATCAATTTAAACATATATGCACATTAATGATTCAGGGGCTGAAATGTAAGACTCAATGGAGTACAAAGGACTTGATTTAATACCTTAGGCTTGAGTGGAGTTGAATAGATAAGGATAACGTCTTTGCATGTCCGCTTCGGCCTCCCAAGTAGCACTCTCCACTTGTTGATTTCTCCAAAGCACCTTAACGGACGCCACTTCTTTGTTCCTCAACCTTTTAACTTGTCTATCTAAGATCTGAACCGGGACTTCTTCATACGTCAAATTATCTTCTACAACACCCACAATCTCAAGAGGTACAATAGCGTTAGGATCACCAACACATTTCCTCAACATCGATACATGGAATACCGGATGAACTAATTCCATCTCCTTGGGCAATCCCAACTCATAGGCTGCTTTACCAACCCTTCTTATTATCTCATAAGGACCGACATACCTAGGACTTAATTTCCCCTTCTTACCAAAACGAACCACACCTTTCATTGGAGAAACTTTCAAATAAACCCAATCACCCACTTTGAATTCAAGATCCCTTCTCCTCACATCGGCATAAGACTTTTGACGACTTTGGGCTGTTTTCAACCTCTTCCTAATCATCCTTACCTTCTCAAGAGCATCCATGACCAGATCCGGACCCAACAAGGCCACCCCTCCAACTTCAAACCACCCAACCGGTGACCTACACCGTGTACCATAAAGTGCCTCAAAAGGAGTCATACCGATACTAGAATGATAACTATTGTTGTATGCAAATTCAATCAAAGGAAGATGATCATCCCAACTACCTTTCAACTCCAATACACAAGCTCTAAGCATATCCTCCAAGGTTTGAATTGTTCTTTCGGCTTGGCGATCCGTTTGAGGGTGGAAGGCCATGCTAAGCTTTACCTTTGTACCAAGACCCCTTTGGAATGACTTCCAAAAGTGAGAAGTGAATTGGGCACCACGATCCGAGATGATAGACAAAGGAATCCCATGCAACCTTACCAATTCATGAATGTACAACTTGGCATACTCTTTAGCCCCGTAAGTAGTTTTAACCGGTAGGAAATGAGCCGACTTTGTCATCCGATCAACCACCACCCAAACCGAATCAAAGCCTCTTCTAGCCTTGGGTAAGCCCACTACAAAATCCATGTTGATTTCTTCCCACTTCCAAGTAGGTATCTCAATGTCTTGAGTTAGGCCACCCGGCCTTTGATGTTCGGCCTTGACTTGTTGACAACTATGGCAACCCGAAACAAATTTTGCAATGTCCTTCTTCATACCGCCCTACCAATACACATCCCTCAAGTCTCTATACATCTTTGTTGACCCCGGATGAATAGAATAAAAAGAATTATGAGCCTCATCAAGGATTCTTTCCCTCACACCATCCACACAAGGAACACATAATCTACCTTGGTACCTAAGGGCACCATCTCCCCCTTGGGAGAAAACCTCCACCTTACCACTACTCACCGAAGCCTTTAATTCTACCAAAGAAGGATCAAGATCTTGCTTGACTATCACCTCATCAACCAAGGAAGACCTTGAACCATCAACAACAACTACTCCTCCACTATCCACCCCTTCTAACCTAACTCCCAATTTGGCCAACCGATGGACCTCCTTAGCCAAATCTATACTACCTTCCTCCACATGAGCCAAGCTACCCATGGACACTCTACTCAATGCATCCGCCACCACATTAGCTTTCCCCGGATGATAGTGAACACTCATATCATAATCCTTAAGGAATTCTAACCACCTCCTTTGTCTCAAGTTAAGATCTTTTTGCGTGAACACGTATTGGAGATTCTTCTGGTCGGTGAAGATATCAACATGCACCCCATACAAATAATGACGCCAAATCTTTAAAGCAAAAACCACGGCGGCCAATTCAAGATCATGGGTTGGGTAATTTTTTCATGAACCTTAAGTTGCCTAGAAGCATAGGCTATAACCTTACCACTTTGCATCAACACACAACCCAAACCGATACGGGAAGCATCACAATAAACAACAAAACCTTCTAACCCATCCAGAAGTGACAAAATAGGAGCGGACACAAGCCTTTCTTTCAAAGTTTGGAAGCTTTCCTCACACTCATCCGACCACACAAATTTAGCCTTCTTTGAGTCAACTTAGTCATAGGAGAAGCAAGAGAAGAAAACCCTTCCACAAATCTCCTATAATAACCCGCTAAACCCAAGAAACTCCTTATATCCGACGAGGTCAAAGGTCTAGGCCAATTCCTAATAACATCAGTCTTCTTAGGATCCACCTTAATACCATCCCTCGACACCACATGGCCTAGGAAAGCAACTTCCTTCAACCAAAACTCACACTTTTCATATTTAGCGTACAACTTCTCTTCCCTCAATCTTTGGAGTACAACCCTCAAGTGACCCTTGTGCTCTTCCTCACCCCGAGAATAGATCAAGATGTCATCTATAAACACCACCACAAAAGAATCAAGGTAGGGTTTGAAAACCCTATTCATCAAATCCATAAAGAGAGCCGGAGCATTAGTCAACCCGAAAGACATCACTAAAAACTCATAGTGCCCATACCTAGTACGAAAGGCCGTCTTGAGAATATCACACTCCCTCACCTTCACTTGATGATACCCTGACCGAAGATCAATCTTAGAGAAGTGACTAGCCCCATGCAATTGGTCAAATAAATCGTCAATCCTTGGAAGAGGTTACCTATTCTTGACGGTGACCCTATTAAGTTGTCGATAATCAATACACATTCTAAGAGACCCATCTTTCTTCTTCACAAACAAAACCGGAGCACCCCAGGGAGAATGACTAGGTCTAATAAACCCCTTCTCTAACAAATCTTTTAATTGCTCTTTCAACTCTTTCAACTCCACCAGGGCCATACGGTAAGGGGGGGGATAGAAATAGGTTGAGTATCAGGAAGGAGGTCTATACCAAGATCTATCTCCCTTTCGGGAGGGACACCGGGAAGGTCTTCTGGGAAGACATCTAGAAACTCATTAACAACCGGAATAGACTCAATAGGAGGGACTTTAGACTCCACATCATTGACTCTCACAATATGGTACAAGCACCCTTTGGAAATCAACCTATGGTCTTTAATGCAAGAAATGAATTTCCCCTTCACCACAACATCCCGGCTCTCCCACTCAAGGACGGGTTCATTAGGAAATCGGAACTTGACTTTACGAGTCCTACAATCAATAGAAGCATAATATGCATGCAACCAATCCATCCCAAGAATAACATCAAAATCCACCATGTTCAACTCAACAAGATCGCAAGGCAACAACTTATTCAATATGCAAACCGGACAATTTCTATACACTTTTCTAGCAACAATAGAGACACCAATGGGAGTAGATACTTCATATGACTCATGCAACAATTCCGACTCGACATGAAATTTTCTAGCAACTAAGGGGTAACAAAGGAAAGGGTGGCACCCGGATCAATCAAAGTATAAACATCAAGATCAAAGATTTGCAACATACCGGTCACCACATCCGGGGTCTCATTAACACCTTGTCTACCATGCAAAGCATAAAATCGATTGTCCCTTGGGGCACCACTTTGAGAAGCACCTCTACCCAAAGGAGTAGTGTTAGCACTTCGGACCTTGTTGCGGATCTTGGGACACTCAAACCTCTTATGACCCACTTCTCCACATTCAAAGCAAGCACCCGAACCCTTCATGCAAGGACCACCATGCTTCCTCCCAAACTTAGGGCATACATCCATAGAACCAACTTCACCTCCCCCTTGAGGTCTAGGAACATTGATAGCAAATCCCCGATTGACATGAGGGTTTCCTCGGCCTTGATGAAATCTATCACCCTTAGGGAACCTATTCTCCAATCGGGCCCTCTTGGCCTCGTGCCCCCTTTTCTTCCTCAATTTCTCCTCCTCCATTTGCTCGGCATAAGTCATCAACCGAGACAAATCCATATCTCCAATGAGCATAGCGGACCGACACTCCTCACTAACCAAGTCGGATACACCCATCATAAATTTGTTCATCCTCGACCTAGAGTCGGCCACCAAGTGAGGTGCATACTTGGAGAGTTGGACAAATTTGAGGGCATACTCCCTCACACTCATAGCTCCTTGCTTCAAGTTCATGAACTCCACCAACTTTTCCTCCCTAAGCTCAAGAGGGAAGAACCTATTAAGGAAAGCAAGTTTAAACTCCTCCCACAACACCACATAGCCATTACCTTTCTCACCCTTCCATTGATCAAACCAAATTTGAGCAACCCCCTTGAGTTGGTAGGCCGCCAATTCCGCCTTCTCACAAGCACCAACATCCATAATGGTCAAGATTTTACATACTTCATCGATGAACTCTTGCGGGTCCTCATCCACCTTTGAACCTTGGAAGACCGGAGGGTTCATCCTCATGAAATCTCTCACCCTTTCCCCTGGGGTGGTAGTTCGAGGAGCTTGGGCTCCTTGTTGCACTTGGTTAGCTACCACTTGTGCAAGCATGGTGAGTGCATCACGGAGCTCACCATTGGTGGGTGGCTCTTCCGGTGATCGGTCCAGTCTTCCCCTCATGTTTGGCATGATGATCTAGCAATCCAAAGAACAAGCGTTAGGGAGGAATCACCTTATCGCACTCTAAGCACGACATAGAACATGAAGAAGGGAAACCTTTCCTAAAATGTTTTGTAGATAGGACGGGGCCATGACATACTACCGGCTCCCCTCATAGTCAAAATACAATTGCAAGCTAAACTCTCAAAACATAGGAGTAGGAAACATAACATAGCCCTCAAATCATTGAGGACTCACCAACAACTCGGATAAGCACCGTACTAGCCACGTGAATGGAGAGAAGGATCAAGAGTAGCTCTGGTCCCTACATGGTGACATCATGTAGGGAAAATATGTGTTAGTACTTGGAATGTACTAAGTATGCGGGGTGCAACACAACAATAGACAAGGACACAATCGAAATACAAGAAATAGTTTCATAGGCATTATGAATAACAATATGAGGATGCATGATCAAAGTGAAGTCAAAACATGTTTAAGTAAATCTATACTAATAGTAGATATCATATGTGTATGCATGATCCAACCAATCTATAACCCCAACTTAGGATGGGGGATGCCGTTCACACCCGGACACCCTGGTGGCAAGGTATAAACCCCTCACATGGTTGATGTTGGTCGCACCCCTAGCATCCTAGGTGGTGAGATATAAACCTCTCACATGGTTGATGTTGGTCACACCCCAAGCATCCTAGGTGGTGAGATATAAACCTCTCACATGGTTGATGTTGGTCACACCCCAAGCATCCTAGGTGGTGAGATATAAACCTCTCACATGGTTGTCCGGTTCTTTTCCCCCGGACCGGGCATGGTCATGCAACACTTTATATAGGAAATTCCCATTAGGCTCTAATGCAATCTCACGTATGGAATGAACATATACACAAGCTTAGTTTTTCATCAACACATCTCTGGATTTCCATACATCTCATAACTCAAGCTTTAAAGCATCGATTCATCAATTCTCCATAGTTGGACATTTTGTCAAACACCTTGAAGGCATGTAATGGAATCAAAGATCATGGAAAATAGGGTAGTAATTATGCAGCCAAACCAGTGAACAACCTACAACAACACCTTTTTAACACCCACAATACCACATGAAAATCTCCACATCCATTCCAAATTTAGGTTCAAGTTCTAGAGTCACAACATGCTCAAAACATTCACTTTTCATGTTTAAAATTCAATGTGCAGGAAATTATTACAAAGAACAAGACTAATTTATGAATCTGAACTTAAACCATGAATTAGTGAGTAGAATAGAGTCTAGGCACTATGGGTGGAAGGACCCATGAGTTCAACACCACATACCTTGAGTTTTTATGAAGGTCTTGAGAGTGTCTTCAATGGAAGCTTGGAACTTGGAGCAAGAGTCTCTTCAATCTTGAGGAAGGTTTTGGATTAGAGTTCTTGAGAGAACTTGAGAGAAAATGTGTCTAAGTATGGGAGAGGTGTTTTGGGAAATGTTTTAGAGATGGGAATTGAACTAATGGTATATAGGAAATAACATATGCCCTTTGGAAAAAATGGTCCAACACTTAGAAAAAAAAATGAGGCGGGTGAACAGTAAAAACGCTCACTGGAAATTGTCTTTCCTGCCGGACAGATTTTACGAAAATGGGCATAACTTCTTCGTCCGAACTCCGGATGAGGTGAAACGAAGTGCGTTAGGTAGCTAACTCAAAGGGCTTTCCATGGATAGGTTATTGGCCACCCAATAATTTGTGTGCTAAGAGATATGACCCTCCAAAGTAGACCCTCGAAAAAGGCTTCACTTGGAAATTTCGGATTTTGATACGGTTGCTCTAAAATTTGGGTTAGACCCATTTCCCACTCAATTTGACCCCCTAAACAAGAATATGAAGTCGGATTTTCGAAAAATGAAACGGATTTTTTTATATATAGCTAAACAAGTTTCCGGTAACTTCCGAAGCACATTTTTAAGAACTTTTTGGGTCATTTCATTTCCCCTACTTATCCTATTAATAAAGGATTAAATTCTTCTATACTGATACACCTACACTACCCAAAGTAGTGAAGTCTTTTAGAGTGCGTCAATTAACCCAACACAATTTCTTTGTCCCCTTCTTCGTTTAAGAATTTGTGGAAGTATGGTGACCATCTTTGCTTAATGAAGGTCTCTTTCACCAACCTCTTCTCTTCATCATCCCTGATAAACTTAACTTGATCCAATTCATAATCATTTCCCTATCACATTCATGATCCTATATTGTTTCTTGTCCTCACCTTTGTCCCCTTAGATCCACATACACGTGTTCGAAAGTTGTCTTCTTAGCAGTCGTAACTACTAACTTAGCTTTTGTCTATGTAGTCTTTTTGACATCCTGAAGCATCCGTTTCTCTTCCTCTTCCACGCACTCCCCCAAGTTTTTATATGCAACCTTCTTAATTTTCACTGCCTTGGTCTTCTTTATAACATTAAAAATCTCCTTGATGACCATCAAATTCTGCATGAAAAACCTTGCACCTTAGCAGTTGCTTCCCTAATACAACGATGTCTTATCCCACATGTTGTTCACATGGTTGGGTAGTAAGATTCTCACGCTAAATAACCTTGCAGCCCTTACAAAGGCCTTCATCTCCCTTCCTAATGAGTGAGTAATCTATCTGAGTCTTAGCTATAGTGCTTCAAAAGGTACTATGTAATTCTATTTCTTCCGAAAGCATGAGTGAGATTTAGCAACCCAAATGCTTTAGAAAAATCCAAAAAGCAAGGATCCACCTTCATTCCTTTACCCAAAACCAAAGCCTCCATGAACATTATTTAAGACACTAGAAATTGCCCTGATATTACCATTAAAATATCTACCAATGAAAATCTTTTCAATGTTGGGTATACCTATCACTACTTCATCCAAATCTTCCCAAAAGAGCATTTTGGATTTCTCAGTTAGGCCCACTTGAGGTTCATAAGTACAACTGACATTCAAATTAAGCCCAACAATCACTAGATTAATCATCATCATACTATCACTGATCCTCCTAACCTCCACCACTCGCTTCCTAAGGTCCCCGTCTATTAAAATTCCTACTTTAGTTCTATATCTTGAGCCACATGAGTAACACAACTTAAACTTGTCCACATCCCGCACTCTAGAACCTATCCATCTGGACTCTTTGAAGCAAGCTATAGTTATCTTCCATCTTTTGAGAATATTCAAAAACTCTTTTGATTTTCCCCCGATCGACCATATGTTCCATGATCCTACTCTCAACTTGTGAGAACCCATAACCCCCTTACCCTTACTTCCCCTCGCCCCCTGGCCTCAACAAAAGACACGACCCTAGTCCACCATCATTCCCCAAAGCCACTTGGGAGATGTAAACTAAAAAATATCTAATTGAAACATGAATCTACTGAACTATTGAATCAAACTTAGAATCTAGGACCAATTAATGATACCATAGATCGAAGAAAAGAAAATAATAATCTAATGGATGAAAAAAATAACAAGCTCTAGGAACCACAACAGTTATGCATTATATGGCGCTATGAATCAAGAAACAGAGAGTCGCATAGAGTAAATAAAATAACAGATAGAGATATACAATAGTATACTCACACAACAGATCAACAATAAGACATGAAATGTATAATGAAAAACTAGATTTGAAAAAATACAACAATGGGGAGATCTTAAAACTTGGAACTTGAGGAGGTGATTGTATACACTTCAACGAAGAATAAAGAATAATTTTGACAAAATCACTTGCTTCTTGGTCTTCCGAATCTTGTTGTTTGTCTCTGGGTGGAAAGTTGATGGTGTCCTATGGGTAGAACAAAGGGTAAATTAAAATTTTTGGCACATTCGCCAAAGAAGTGGAGTGGCGAGCAAAACAGAGAAACCCTAGAAGATTAGAGAGTAGAATCTTTTCTTTAAATTCATCAAGGGAGTGGAGATAGAAATGCAAGAATGGGAACGTGTTGTATATACAGAGAGGGAAAAAACTTATTAGATATTTTCTTAATCTAACGAAGGTTTACGTGTTAATTCTTTAGGTACTATACTTTATTTAAATTAAATGAAAATCTTACTAATTCTGGAGTGTTCCTATGGATAATAAATGGAAGAAATACACCCCTTAAATAAGATAGAGTTCTCACTTATTTCCTCTATATTTGTAATATATACAGTATGATAATATATTCTTCTATTTGATACTTTTCTCTTTTATTTTTCCTATTAAGCATTTAAAATTTTATCATTGATTAGATGCTTTCGTCATTACATACGAGAGGCGTGGTTAATACAAATTCACATCAAAAAGTACTTCCTTTTTCATCTATAAAGTGGTAACAAAAATCTCAAATTAATATTGAAATGGGCTAATCATCTGAGAGAACATCAGTTTCTTTAGTTTATTTAGAAAACAATCAATTAAATGAAACAAAAACATTTGTTGCATTCAGTGATATTAGATAAATAATATCCAAATTATTATTTCATGTTTCACATTTTCTCTCATGACCCAATTTCTCGAGTCATGATGGCACTTACATGAATAGGAAACAACCATCTATGCAAGTATTTACAATCCATGGTTCTTGCTAGTTGAATTAGACAAGAGGCTTGAAATTCTTGCATGAGTTCCGCAATATCAACCCACTAGTTATGGATCATTATGTTGGATTAGAAGGACTGTGGACCATGTAAACTAACCATAAACATATATATTAGTTGTATATCAAACTTTCGATTTAATGAATATGTTATTTTGAGTTTATTTTCTCACTTTTCACCCCTTGATCTACTCCAACATGCCCCAAAATCTCTCTTCAATCCTACTTATAAATTTTGGTAAGTATTCTCTATGATCTTACAACATAAGTCCTGGAATTTCTACAAGATTCTAACATATCAAATCTTCAACCTATCTCTACTGAAATCAATAATTCAATTTTAGGATTCAAAATTTGATTCTTTAGCAAGTCCATCAAGAGTTCTTACTTCCAAATTAAGGTAAGCATATTATCCTAATTTCAATTGTTTCTAGCATGTAATTATGTAATCTAAGGATTAATCTATCATCAAAACCCAAGGTTTTAAAGAAAACACATCTCATGGTTCGAAAACAAACATTTTTTATTCTCATTCAATGTTAGTGTTCTTTGTCAAGAATTATTAAGAATTAAAGGATTGTAAGGCCATAATAGTGAGAAATGTAATTCTTTCTCATGCCATACATCAACATTTTCAATTAGTACGATTAAACTAGGGTTCTTCAAACTTCTATGTTCAAGTTCAGCAATTCTATCACGGTTTTCCCCTTCAATAGTGGGCTTTCATTAAGCAATTTCTTTAACTCAATAAGTCCCAAAGAAAATTCTGTATTTTTAGAATCTAGAAGTTCGTACATTTACTTTATACTCAGTTTTACAATCCCTTTGCATAAGATGCTTTAAGTTAAAGTGTATTACTTCAGTATCAATTTTTCAGTATTCATGAGTTATTCATGTATTTAGTATTGTTTGTAGTAGTATATTATCAGTATTATTAAGTTTATCAGAATAAAATCCACTGGGAATATTACTTAGAACCGAGAAAACATAAAAATGAAGGTTCACCCATCAGTTTAGGACTACGACTATCACTAGAACTACATGCTACCGTAGGTTTAAAGGAGTCACTCATTCGACCCACTTTCAATCATCAACATCTAGAAAACATGGGTGGACATGAGTTCATAGAAATTCATCATAAATTCATGCAATTCTATCAATTCATGCTTGCTTTGATAAAACTCTTTTTTCATAATCCAAGACCCACATTACATGCTCATAACTTGGAAAACATGTGGATTACATGGGTTCATGGGGAATCATCATAGAAACATGAGATCAACTCAATTCATACATCATTGATCATAAATGAATCAATTAGATCAACAATTAGGAGAACCCATAGCTTGGAAGAAAACCCTAACTCAATTGGGGAATTCTCACTTTGAAAATAGGAGAATTTTGGGAACTCCATGAATGGATGAAATCTATGGATGAAAACTATCATACATCAATACCAATTGCTTAACTTCAATGGAGGAATTGGAGAATTGACTTGCAAACCCTAGCTTGGACCCTCCTTTAAATTTTCTAGAGAGAGAAATATTTGGGAGAAAGACTTGTTCTTTTTTTTTGTAAATTTGAGAGAATGATTTTCAATTGGAAAATTATCTATATATAATAGGAGAAGAAAAAATATCTACGTGTTAGCACAACAAAATTTGTAGATATATTAAATAATAAATAACAATTTTAAAATAATTTTTTATTTGTTATTAAATTTTTTTTAAAATAAAAAGTTAAAAATTAGATAAGACCACAGAAAATAACATACCACAATAAATTGTTTTTAAAAACTATGAAAGTTAATGTAAATAACTTTTAAAACTTTTTTTAAAGATTATGATGTTGTTGAATTGATTAGTTTTTTTTTATTATGTAACTTAATTTTTTTTGGATATCAATGTGAAATAAAACTCGCTTTTGTATATATTTTTTTCATATCATGTGCTTTTATAAAAAGAAATTACTGATTTTCCAATAGAAATTGTCTTCTCACCCTTTTCTAGATATATTTTGAATGGACTCGAAATTGATGATCGCGTCCCCTAGATATTCGGCTTGCTTTGCTATTCATTTTGTTATTATCTAATAAATTAAATGATAAAATTATCAATATGAATCTTGATTTGTGGAAACACAATTATTATAAACGAAACTAATTATTTAAATCGAGTAATATCGTAATATTTTTAAAAGTAAATATTACAATATTGTATTTGATTTTTATCACAATTAATTATTTTAAACATTGTGGGATCTTTAAAATTTATGTAATATTGTATTTTGAATTAAGGAAAGACAAGTAGTGATTCCTAAAATATAGGTTACAGATTAAAATTGGATAACTAACTTTTTAAAGGAAAATTAATTATTTAAAACATAAAAAAATAAAAACAATGAAAAAAATTAAATAAGCTATTTCAAACATTTTTAAAATAATTAGCCATTTGGATTGTTTACAACTATCTAAAAAAACAACTACTAAATCACGTATATACCTCAAAGATTGTTTCTTTTTAATTTATTTAAAATTAAATTTGTAAAAACTAACAATCTCAACAATATGTCAGATTTTCCCCTATATTCAGAAAATGTATCAACATTCCATTTAATTTTATGATATCAAATATTTCATATGGAATGTTAAAATTAATAAATTATTAACATACTTTTTTTTATTCAAATAACAAAAAAAAAAAAAACTAAAATACAAACACATAAAAATATTTGAAATATTTGATATTTGATCAAAATAAGTTAATCATAAAATTAATAGTATTCTTAGAAAAATTTCAACATAATATATTATAAAATTAAAAGTGTAGCTGATATAGTAATAGATATAATATTTTAATACGATAAAATATATTTTGTACTGATAATATTATTTTTATGCTCAAATAAATAAGTTAATGATTTGTATTATTATTATTATTATTATTATTATTATAAATTAAATATATTATTAAGTGCATAATACATTTTATTAGTTATTTTTAATTATAAAATTATTTTATTTTAAATTAGCCGCACAATGCGCGGGCACGTATACTAGTTTTAGAGTTAAAACACTTATATAGGGGTTTTGGGGAAGGGTAAAACGACATAGTATTAGGCTAGACTAATTAAGAAAAGACCCAAATGCCCCTAAGAAAAAATTGTAGCCCCCTGATGACGCTTCAGACTGACGCACCGTGGTTTGACCGATGGTCCGTCCTGCACGTCCGTCAATTGGCGTCAGAAAGTGGAATTTCCATGACCCACATACCTCAATCCACGGACCATGGACCCAACGAAGGTCCGTTGGTCTAGGTCATGGTTGGTGGTCCTCTGAGCCTTGTTTGGTGGCCAATCCACAGATTAGACCCACGGTCCGTGGCTCAGTCCACGAACCGTGGTTTGCCTCCGTCGGATGGCACCAAAAAATTCCAAAAACTCTCTATTTGGCCCTTTCTTGAATCCGAGGTGTTACAAGACCATACAAGTAACGCCTCCAAATCATTAGGGCAAACAAAACCACTGCTAGTTCAAGGTCATGGGTAGGATAATTCTTCTTATGAATCTTATGGTGCCTTGAAGCATATGAAATAAATTTCCTATTTTGCATAAGGACACATCCTAACCAAATCCTTGAGGTATCACAATAAACAACAAAACCATATGTCTCTTTCGGTAATATCAACACCACAGTGGAAGTAAGTATACTTTTCAATTCTTGAAAACTCTTTTCACACGTTTCGAACCATATGAACTTAACCTTCGTTTGAGTCAATGTCGTCAATGGAGAAGCAATCAAAGAGAACTATTCAACAAACCTTCTATTGTAATCAGATAAACCCAAGAAACTTGCAATATCCGAAGGGGTTAGAGGTCTAGGCCAACCTTGGGAAAGGATACTTATTCTTAATGGTAACCTTGTTCAATTGCTAGTAGTCAATACACATACGAAGCGAACCCTCTTTCTTTTTGACAAACAAAACTAGAGCACCACATAGAGAAATACTTGGTTGGATGATACCCTTATCCAACAAATCTTGCAATTTCTCCTTTTATTCCTTAAGTTCTTCCGGAGCCATACGATAAGGAGGAATAGAAATAGGTTGTGCATCTGGGAGAAGGTCAATACCAAAGTCTATTTCCCTTTCAGGAGGAAAACCAGGCAAATAATCAGGAAACACTTTTGAAAACTAATTTACAACGGGGACCGACTCAAGAGTGGGGGTCTTGGAATCTATATCCCTCACCCTAACTATATGGTAAATATAACCCTTTGAAATCATATTTCTAGCTTTAAGACGAGATAAATTGACCCTTAGGCATATAGTTTCCCCCTTTCAACACTAGGATAAATTCATTTGGAAACTGAAACTTGACTACACGGGTTCTACAATTAATAGAAGCATTAATAAAGTGAGCCAGAGAAGGGAATCCTGATTTTTATTTTTTTCCAAGAAGAGAACAATGGTAATAATTGGAAAAGGAAAATTTAAATCACCAGTTATACTAACAATGATGAATAAGTGAGTAAAATCAATTAGTGCAATTCAAAGATGGCAAACGAAAGTGTAATCAACAATAGAAAAATAAGCTATTTCAACAACGATTAAGTTAAGCAATCAAAATGAAGACAGTCAGTAATTTCGCACCCAATCTTACCAATTTTAGTCAAGAAATCCGCAACCATGATAATGATAGAAATACAAGAGCATATTTCCACATGACATACTCGGAGTAGATGATACCATCAAAGTACGAATCGACTAAGCAAGTAGGAGTAACCATTGACTATATTCAACCAAGTATCAAAACACAGTTCATAAAATCTGAAAACCCCAACTAGTAGTTCAATTTTAAGACTAAATTGACTTCTACATAATCTAAGCATGCATAGACCGTCCATATCAGAAAATCAATGTCACATTGCAAATAAGAATAAGAATGAAATTGCTAAAAGATGAGAAACTAATCTGAAAGAAAATGTAGCCGGACGGATAAGTAAATACTGTCTTCAGCAAATCGAATACTTAAACTTTGGTGTCAACCCAAACCTCGTTCGGGTATGGTTTCGTTGTTTGCTGCTGGTCGTGCTTTTGTTGCTATCTTCCTCACCCTCGCTGGAGAAGAGATGAGTGGAGGTTGTGCTCGTTAGTGGCTCACGCTCGCCGACAATTGCTGGAGGATAAAAGGAGAACGGACAAGAAGAGAGAAGGAGGCAGCAGAAGAAGAAGGCGACGACCAACGACTGGTGGTTCTCGTCTACTCGCTGGTGGCTGGCTGTTCTCATTCGCAGCTGATGGCCGAAGCTCACTGGTGGCTGGTTGTTCTCATTTCACGGCTACTTACTATTGTTTGCCATGCAGAGACGGGAAGGAGAGAAACAGAGGAAGAGAGGTGGAGAGGAGAGCAATGTCTCCTCTTGTTCTCGCCAGAGGAGGAAGGGCGAGTCTAGGAGAGGAGGAGGAAGAATGAAAAGATTTTAGGGTTTTAATCTTTTGGTAGTTAAAATAGGAAAGAGAAGAGGGATTCGATCTTGACCATTGGATCAGTTTAGATGAGCAGCCAGGTTTTAACTTAAAGGATGGACGGTTGGGATTAGTTTGAAATAGAATTCTTGTATCTAATTTGAAATTGGTTAGATTTGGAATGGCTAAAATTGAAATAAAATTGGCTAGAATTGAAATGAAAAGGGGGTTACAATTGAAATGAAATTGAATAAGATAGGATACGAATTAAATAAATTAGAATATAATAGGCTAAGATTTAAATGACTTTAGGGGAAGGTCAAGGAAATGCTATCCGATTAATAAAATACTACATATTAAAATATTTTCATATAAATTACACACATCTAAATTTTAAAAACATTTAAGTAAAGTAATTATTTTGAGTTTAATCGATAAATATAATAATTTAATAAAAATAAAAATAAAAAATAATTTAACAAATGATTATTATGATTTTTTATATATTATGCATACTAAAATATATAAGTTTTTTTAGACAAAGTCGATTAAAAATTTAAACTCAAAATATGTTTTAAAAATACGTATTTAATCGAATAGCACTTCCAAAAGGGTTATAGGTCGGTCAAAATTGGGTGTCAACAACATGCATGTAACCAATCTATACCAAGGATAACATCAAAATCTAGCATATCAAGCTCTACAAGGTAAACATGAGTGACTCTATGGGATAAAGCGACGGGACACTTTTTGTAAGACCCTCTTAGCCACAACAGAAACACCAACAGGAGCAGAGACAAAAAAAAGATCTAATAATACATCCTGAAGAATATCAAACCTCATAGCCACATATGGTGTCACAAAAGACAAGGTAGCACCAGGGTCAAGTAAAGCATAAACATTAAGTTGGAATACTTTCAACATACCGATAACCACATCAGGAGAACCCTTGATGAGTCGGGGATTTTGACTTATTTAGGGGTTAATATCTAAAGTTTTATTGTCCTCAATGCCTATTCTATGATCTAAACTGATGTTTAAATGCTAATTTTGTAGTAATGAAGGCAAAAGACCAATGCAAAGACATTACCAGGCAAAAATGAGTGAAAAAGCTGAAGAAAAGAAAGTCTAATGCTCGCCAAAGCCACTCGGCGAGTCGTCAAGTGCCTCTTAAACTCGCCAAAAGTTCTAGCAGGCCAGCCCATGGACAAAGCCAACTCGGTGATAGAAAGGATAATTTGGCGAAGCATCGACTGGATCCGCGATGGAATATTTGATTGTCTAAAGTCATAGAAGGGAAGTGTGGAAAAGACAAGACAAGAAGGCGATGGAAAGTAACACTCAGCGAGTCACCAACTTAGTTAGCGAAACTTGATTTACTATGCCGAGTGGCTCCGAAACTGAAAATCTGGAAGAGTATAAATGTTATTTTAAAAAGAGTTCTAGAGTTTTGAAGTTTTGGAGAGTTCCCATAATGTCTATTCTTGGGTTTTTTATCCCTAACACTGTTTTTGAGGTTTTGAGTAGAGATTTAGGGTTCATTTAATTTCGAATTCCATTCAAGCATTTTGAAGACTTGTGGATTGTTACCCAAGCTAATAGAAAACATAATTGGTAACTATTTCTTGCTCTTTATTATGTGTGGCTAAACCCCCCATTTTTTGGGGTGTGATTATGTGATTGAATGCATCAATTAGCTTATGGGTTAGTATTTACTGATTTGATTGTTGATTTGAAGTGGGTTCAATTAGTAGTTGAGTTTTAATTGATGAATTGTAATTGCATATAGAATTCTAGCCTAGCTTTCTAAGCTTGCTTGAGAAAGTGGTTTTAGAGTTAAAACTGTTAATTGATGATTGTAGTTGTTGGGTTATTTTAGACTTAGCTTGAGAAAGTGGGTCTAAATTCAATCTTACCAATCTAATATGAAAGAGTAGATTAATTGAGGTATTGGGCTTTTAATTTGTGTTATGCTTGTCGAGGTTTGAGAGAACTCGCTTGATTAGTAATAGTTGATTAATAAATGACTATTACACCTAAAGCCTATCCTACCCACTAAGATTCAACGACTTTTAGTAAATAATAATCACCCATATAGTGAAATTGGCATTCAATCGATCACACTCCCAAGGATCCCTCTCTACTTGATTACCCCCGTGTGTCCGTAGTTGTTAATTGTTAACTCTAATGCCTCTAATTGACATTAATTTTCAAACCCCTGCCATTTACTTTAATTGCTTCGAAAGTTTCTACTTCTACAAGCGATTAAAACACTCATTTCACTTCTTAATCGAATTATCTACCGTATCTCTCCCTGTGGGATGGACCCCAACTCTTTGTTGCGTTTATACTTGATTGCGACCGCCTACACATAGAATCAGATGAAGTGTAGTTGAGTGTTATCAACCCTCTTGTTCACCACAAGTCTGAAGTGCATATAATTAGTTTTGCTTTGCGGCACTAGAACCGAAACCACTAGACGGAGCTTGTTTACCTTCTCTCCCTTTAGCCGCACACATTGGGTAATCCCTCATCTTATTACCACTCTTTCCACAGCCAAAGCAACCATTCATGTTACTAAGCATTTACCCTCATGCTTTCTTCCACACCTAACACCAGTAGGCAATAAAGATCCAGTACCATTTCCTCCTTGAGACTTAGGGTTAGACACTTTATCTTTGTTGAACTTAGGAGGAGCATTGGATGAACCTTGGCCGGAAAACCTTTGTCGAACTTAGGAAGATCATGTCCACTGGACTTTGTGTGTGAGAATTTACCATCACCGGTCTTAGCCCTTTTTGCCTCTTTAGACCATTCCTTAAGTTTCTCCTCTTCGATTTGTTTTACATGAACCATGAGACGAGAAATGTCCATATTATTGATAAGCATAATGGTATGAAATTCCCTAACCACCATCTCGGACACCCCCGTAACGAACTTACTCATCCTTGCCATAGGATTGGCAACCATAGTTGGAGCATATCGAGATAATTGTGTGAAATTCAAAGCATATTCCTTCACACTCATATGTCCTTGATGAAGGTTGATAAATTCGAGCATCTTTGCCTCTTTCTTCTCAAGGGGAATTAATCTATCAAGGAAAGCAACTTTAAACTTTTTCCAATCGAGAGGACCCGCATAAGTTGTTCTCCCTTCTTTCCATTGGTTGAACCATATTTGAGCAACACCCTTAAGTTGATAAGCGGCCAATTTTCCGTTTTCTGCTGGCATCACTCCTATTATCATCAACACCTTGAAAATATCATCGATGACTTTGTTGAGGGTCTTCCTCAACCATAGAACCATAAAACTCTGGAGGATTCACTCTAGTGAAGTCGCTCACTCTAGATGCCATCATACCCACATTTGAGTTCTCGGGAACCACAACCTCCCTACTGGCTTAAGCTGTCATGGCTTGAGCCAAAGCAACCCTCAATTCCGGATTGGTCACTTGCGTCGACCGAAACTTGAGGAGCTTGAGGAGGAGCCTCTTGATTCACATTCTCTCCCACATTCCTTCTAGAATAGGCCCTTCGAGTGGCCATATCCTATAGAGCATCGGAGAGGGATTCAGAGAGAGACATTGTAGAGTTAAACTCTATAGCACGACTTTAGAATAATAAGAGAAGTGGAGTTTCCTAAACATCTTATTGCCTCTTATTCGTAAATGTCGTGCGGTTCACACTAATGAACAAGACTCTCTACTTGACGTGGCTTATGAGACTTCCTAGGACCTTCTAAACCTTGCGCTCTGATTACCAAGTTTGTCATGACCCAAGGTAGCCTCTAGGCATAACATGGCATATAAGACCCCGAGAGGCCTCATACAAGCCACTTAGCATTCATCATACAAGATAATATAATAAAACGATTCAAATGGTAGTTTCAATATATAAAAGTTTTATAGAGTAATGTGGAAGTCTAGACATTGTCTCAAAGCCATCTAGTACATATGATTGATCGGGACGTAGCCCGTACATCAAGCACGAAAATTGAAAGTACAAACATAAGGGAAACCAAAGCTCGGTACTGGGACTATGATGACTCACCAATATTCAATTTTCATATATGAGATCCCTAGCCACCGAAGTGTGAATCTATAAGGTCGGACCCTAATTTGGGAGAAATGTTGGCAAGAGTACGCGTTAGTACAAAACATGTACCAAGTATGATAGCCAAGCACAAAACATTTGAAAACATGCTTAAAAAATATATCTTCATGGGATGCAATGACCAAGCTAAAACATGATACATAAAGGGTTTAGAAGACATAGGTCATAAAACATGGTCAATGCAAATAACATCATCTTAGCATACATTTGAGATACTTCTTGAAGTAACCTTAGTTCATTATTGTGGTAAATTTACCTTTTACCGACATAGTAGACCAAGTGAGCTATAAACACGGAATCTGGTGTCTGCCCTCACCAAAAAAGGGGTGTCCTACTTGCCAAAGTAAGACCATGAACTTCTAGCTTATGTGGATCCACTATCTAATGTCTATCTAAGACAATCATCCTATGGGGGCACATAGGTATGGGATAAAGAGATTGCTACTAGGAACCTGACCTCTACTAACGGTTAGCTCCTATCTCAATATCATCTTGGTGCTAAGCGTACATCCAACGAAATAGTCATTTTCTTAACTTGTCTTTATTATCCATTCAAGGGCACATCGTATTGCAAATCCAAACTAAGTCATATGTTATCCATGGAGAGGTACAATTAAGTAACCAATAAAATCTAGGTTTCATTAGAATAGGTCCTTAACTTTGATTCCTTAGGTGAGAAGACCTTTCAACCTTAGAATCATTTATGTGAGAAAACCTTTCACATTCATGCATGAGGTAGTTATGTGAGCAACCCTTTCACAACAATTAACTAAAATATCAACATATATGCTTTTACTCTCAACATAATCTACATCATATCTCATCAATCTCTTAAGAGCATACATAATTATATAATTACCTCTCATAGTTCATAACCCGTTTTCAATCATCAAAATCTAAAAAACATCGGTTAGACATGGGTTCACGAGGATTCATTATAAAATCATGTAATCATCTCAATTCATGCTTGATCGATCATAAAACAATCAAATAAATCAATATTTAAAGGAACTCATGACATGGAATAAAACCATAACTAAATTGGGGAATTCTACCTTTTTAAATTGGAGAATTTGGGACCACTATGGAGGAAAGGGCTTTGTGGATGAAAACTATCATACCTCAATACCAAGATATTGTCTTCAATTGTGGAATTGGAAGTTTGATTTGAAACCCTAGGCTGACTCCTTTTTCTTCAAGCTTTCTAGAGTGAGAAATATTTTGGAGAGAAAGACGTGTTCTTCTTTTAGGAAACTAGGAGAATGATTTCAATTGAGGAAATTTGGGGTTGAAAACAGTGATATAGACTTCTTGGTAATAGGAAAATGACATAGTATTAGGATAGAATAATGAGGAAAAGACCAAAAAGCTCTTGACATAAAGTTGACTCAACTACCGGATGGTGGCCTTCATAAGCCATCAAGGACCTCAAGAGTTGTTGTGGCAGTCGTGGTCCTTGACCAGTGGCCTAGGAAGAGTGCCCCTTTCTTCCTTGCCCCTTAACAACCAGCTTAACGGGTCGTTTGCCTCTTGACGAACCATCTAGGGGTTCGTGGGAGGAGGCAAACTTTATGGGGTAGGCTCTTCCTCCACCACACGGGCTTCATAACGACCCGTCTGTCTCCCCACGTGCCGTTAATTCCCTAGTGGGAGGGGTCCGTAGCTAGCATGTCCTAGAAGACTTTCCGCGGATCAGCACACGGACCGTGGTCCCCTTCACAACCCGTCTAGGGCTCCATGGAGGATCCATGGTCCAGGTGTTGGCCTGTGAGTTCTTTCCCATTACTCATTTTCAAGCCTTTCTCTAATCTGAGGTGTTACATGGCTGCTCACGGATGTGGCATTAGCCCTTTATTAATTACTTATGGTTTGTTCGTACAACCATGTTGATTTTTTAGTTCATGCATTACTTGGTTGGACAAGCATCATAGAGACACATTTTGGGCTTTGGTTGAAAGGTATGTTGAGGCTATTATTTTTCTTCAGGCATGCTGCTAATGGCCTAAGATTGTTATGGCCGGTGTATTATATTTATTTTACTTATAGCTTTATCCTATTGAGTCTTCTACGACCATATGATGTAATCTCTATCAGCGACACTCTACTCTTGACTTGTGGCCTAGAAAAGAATGTTATGATTTTGTTTTGATTAATTATGTTTATTTTTCATTGTTGTTATGTTTTATTGTCTAGATGCCACCTATGAGCTTGTTTTAATCTCATCATACAATGACATTGTAGGGTTCTTGGGCGTACAAATTGACTCATATAGTGAGCCTACGGGACGGATAGATGAAGCTTTTGGGACGGGTAACCCGATCCTTCGGGCCCGGTAGACCGATCCTTTAGGCTCAGTAGACCGAGCCTATAGGCTGGGTAGATTGTTTTTTTTTAATTAAGTGAGGCATGTAAGCCTCTTTTATTGAAAACACAAGTAAATGCAGCAAAGCAAAACAAACAAAGTTGTGAAAAAAATAAAATAAAACTACAATAGGAAACCAAGGAAAATGCAAAGTCATCTTCTCCAAGCTTTCACATGAAGAGCTCCGACCAACAACCGCAGGAGAGATCGAAATCAGCTTCCCAATGTCGCATCTCCTCCATTTCACATGCTACCAGCTTTCTCCAAGGTAAGTATCTAACCTTTTACTCATCTTGAGCTAAATTAGTTTGCAGATCCAGAGAACTTCAAGTTTCTCACCAATCTGGAGATCAGAATCTATGGCGATCACCCTTCAATCTGAGAAGAGCACCTCTTAGGTGCCATTTTTTATTTTTGTGTTGCTGTAAAATGCTTCAGGTAAGACTTGATAAACATTGAATTAGATTTCTTTTTCTTGTAAAACCTTTTAGAGAAATTGGATATGTTGAGGAAGCAAATAGGAGCTATCAACAATCGAATACACCACTAACAACTTTAGAGTCCTGGTTTCGTACACCTTCGGACACTTTTATGCTCTCACCAGGTGCATGATATTGGTAACCAACCAAAATAGCTTCAGACCTTAAAAGTTTGCTATAGTTATGCTTCAATTGTGAACTCATGTGCTTCTTATCAGATACTTGTATATCTAACTATTATTTAATATTTGTGACTTGTGAGAATCTAAATAGAACTCAGAAAGTCTGATTCTTATGTATGGAGTGTTACATTTGTCAAAATTTATTATCTTCATGGCTGCTGTTAGGACTTCCTGAAAAAGAATTGAAGTCATAAGTACCTGCATAAACAGAAATTAGGTTAGCAAAAAAATCAGCATGATTATTTCCCTCCCTGAAAGAGTGTTGTACTCTTACTGAAATAGTATTTCTGATTCTATTAATGGAGTTGACCTCCATTGTCACACCCCGAGGTGAATCCCACTCTCCATTAAGAATATTAACCATCAACAACGAATCAGTCTCAATAATTATCTGATGAAAATGTTTATCATAACAGTATTGCAGAGCCTCTCTACTAGCAATTGCCTCAACCACCAAGTTAGAAGAATCAGTCAACTTCACACCCTTAGCCCCTACTAGATTACCATTATTATCTCACATAGAAAGTAGCTGAACTAGGACCAGGATTACTCTTAGAAGCCCCATCAGTGTTACATTTTAATCATTCAGCAGGAGGAGGAGACCATCGGGCAATTGTGTGATGGAAACTTGGCCTATAGTTATCCAGTTGAGCAACTATCTGAGGCCAAGTTTGTGGACTATTCATAACCCAATTAAACCTCAATTTAACAAAATTATAAATGTGAGAATTAATTTCCCAGATGATCTTGATTCCAGAGTAAGAGCCTCGATGTAATACTATGTTTCTCCTTTTCCAAAGAACCCATAATATGAGAATCGGAATGGCATGATACACCTCTTTTAGTCTTTCATTCCCATGAGTATCCCTCCATTTTTTCCAAGTCTGCTTCACCTGTATTAGAGGGCCTACGATCCCTGCGGCCCGAGTGTAGTACCTCCACACACTAGAGGCCAACTCACCTTGTAAGAAAAGGTGTTCAATAGTTTCTCTAGCAGGATTTGAGCAACAAGTACAAAGTTGAGAAATATTATGATTCGAGGTAGCCATAACTGCTGCGACATGAAATTTAGCAGTCCAAACTCTCTAACCAAAGAAACTGATCTTGAAAGGTAAGCCTTTCGCCAAAATATGTTTAAAAGCGTCTTCATGTTCAACCCTATTTATTATAATTTCCCGTTCACTCTTCACAGTAAATTTACCAGAACTAGTTTGTAGAAGGCTTATCCAGTTGATTAGATTGCCTCACATGACCCATACAAAGCCTCATATTTTCAACAACATCAGGAGGTAAAAGATCATTCATAGTGTCATAATCCCAACCATTTTCACTCAAAAAAATATCAATGTCCGTCAAGGGATGACGACTTTGTACTTGGTCCAATTATCATACCAAGTACTAGATGTACCTCCTTTAGGTTCCCACCATGTATTATGTTCTACTATCTCTCCTATAATGATCATGTGTTTCCATACCTAAGAACCACCGTTCCACTGCAAAAGAGTTGGAATTTGTTTTTTGCAATATTTGTTCTAAAAGAAATTGGACCATAAAGATCTTTGATTCCTGAATCTCTACCAAAGTTTTGCATACATGGCCTGTGAAACATCAAATAATGACCTGAACCCTAAACCTCCCTCTATCTTTGGGAGGCATACATTATCCCAAGAAGCCCGATGCTTGTTCCTGCTAGAGTCCTTATTTCCCCAAAAGAATTTGGCAAAGATTCCTAATGACACATTTAGGGGTACTATTGTAGATAAAAACATGTATAGGGATACTTTGAAAAACACTGTTAATCAACACCTCTTTACCTCCATAGGATAACATATTACCTTTCAAAGATTGTGCCTACGGGCAGGGTAGGCTTTACCTAAAGGGCAAAAAATATGTATTGTACACACAGCCTCAGATTTGTGTTGATTCATGGCACATGTACATTCAGATGGTTAAGATCAGATTGTCATCGGGATATAGTAAGGAGGCTAATAAGGGTATTTAATGACTATTTGCGCCTATTAGAACTATAGAGATTGTGTGTTGATTGTACTTGTTGGGCGTATGGTGGCAAGGTCATGTTATAACTTATTATGTGCTTATGATTTATTGTGATACGGAGATGGTATTATTCTTCTTTTTCAGCCTTGCCCTTTTCATTCAATACTTATAATCTAGTTTTAGCTTTCAACTTACTACATGCTTAGTACATTATTTTGTATTGACACCCCTTATTTAGGGGCTCTACATTTATGCATGCAGGTCTTGAGCGACGACTAGACAAACTCATCTAGTAAGACAACCTCTGATCCAGCAAAATGATTAACCCCTTCTTCCAGGGTTGCTAGGGTCCCAAAGGTTTGCTTGTTTTACTTTTCAAAGATTTTTGGTGGGCCGGGGACCTGTCCCATTCAAATGCTATATTTGTAGAGACTTGCAAACTAGTATGTTGGGTTTTATGGTCATGTTATTGGCCATATTGGCCTTGCCTTCTTGTTGGCTGATGATTGATAGTTGCTTGACATATTGTTTAATACATACCTATTTTCAGCTTTTGTATATAGATCATAGTGTCTTTGATAGCCCATAGAGCTTTTATTCCTCCTAGATACCATGGTGGCCTTGATGACCGAAACAAGCTTATGTGCTAGGTTGTTATTGCTTTATATAAACTATTGGGAGTAGGTATTTTCTTTGTAGAGCTGTTGATAGGGGCCTTGCCAACTGAGGGCTTATTTTCAAGCCAAGATATACTAGTTTGTTGAATTGACTATGTGTGGCTTCCATACACCATTAGCAAGTGGTTTAGTAGGGTCAGCTCAAGCCTATGTTTAGTAATCTAGTGCTAGTTGCACCCTTCGAGTTTGGTTTGTGACATATGCGCAGTTATTTTGGGTGAGGTCGTGCTCAATTTGAAATTCTCCCTTCCTTTTAGGTGATCAACAATGTATATTTTGCACTTATTTTTGCATTATTGGACATTCTTTATAAAATCAATCCTTTCCTTGTCCATTTGCCTTCATAGATGCAAGTCATCAACATTTATTATAAAAGGAAAAAATTAGGCATTAAAGACACTAATTATTGAGCTAAATATAACTCAAATGAGTGTAAATCTAACACTCATTAGATAGGTGTGACTAATGTCACCGAATGCATTTGGTAAATTTTCGAAGGATCTTTAGCTCATTGATGATGACTGAACAATTGTTAAACTTGATGGTCAATTCGGTAGACCTGATATAGTTTGCCTACTGTCATTGAGTTAATCGTTGACTTGGTCCTTGATCGCCGAAGTTGACAGTAACATTTTACAAAAAAATTCGCTCAAAGGACGAACATGAAGATGTCTACCCAATAATTTTGGCACATCACTGAGCTTTTTATTCCATCGCCTTCTACATCCTTTTCCACTCGTTGACTTTATTTCAACCTACACTCAGAACACCCATTATTGAAAGTAATAAAATATGCTTGGGTTGCCTCCCAAGAAGCTTCATATTTAACATTGTGGAACGACATAGTTTTTACTCATAACCTGTCATTTTTGGGATTTGGGTTGGTGTCACTAGGCAACGTTCCCTTTTTCCTTAAGTTTAGATAGGTGGAGTTCTGACACATTTGGGTTTCTAGCTAATTTATTCATACTGAATGGGAAGTGGAGAAGTCATTTTTCAAATCCTTTAACACTTTGTTAGACCCTTAAACCTTGTTGAAGATCATTGTTATTATATCCTCGGTTCGGTTTCCCTCTGGTCGGACTGGTTTCTTTAGTTTTCGGTAATCATGAGATGGAACATACCTACCTTTTCCAGCTTCTCTCTCTATTCTCTCAAAGCATTATGTCGATCCTTCTTCCAACCTTGGTTCCCACCCGATCTTTAGTAGTTAGGATGAGAACCCCCCCAATTGATTTCCCATGTAATTCATCTCTTTATTATACAATGCTTAAAACATTACATATACTAGGAACTTTCCACTCCTTGGTCATACTGCATTTACGATTTTTGATCAACCTCCTATTACATGTTTGGATAAGAAGTCAAGTTTGGCCATCATTTTAGCAATGGTTTCATCGCCCTCATGATCCTTTACCATTTGTTCCTTAATCATGTCCCATTAATGAGAAGATATTTCATCATCTCTAATATGACATGCTTGGTTTACTTTACTTATATTATCTAGCAACAATGTTGGGACATCGAATAATTGTGGCAACAGCTCACCTTGAATTTGTTGATCAGCAAAGCTCTTGTTGACTTATTCAAGGCTACAATAAAAGTATTGCAGAAGCTAATTGTCTGAAAAACTTTGTGTTGGAAATTTTAGAAGCAATTTTTGAACCACAACCATTTATAATAAAGATCTTCACCTCCCAAATCTTTTAAAGTTCTGAATGTTTTCCCTAAGCTTTATATTATTGAGGGAGGAAAGAAACTCTCTAGAAAAGCTACAGTTATCTCCTCCTAAGAAGTGATAGAATTATTCGTCAACCCAGTTAAAAATCTGGTAGCTTCCCCTGTCAAGGAGAATGGGAATAATCTCAGCTGAATAGATTATTGCGAGATTTTCTTGAAGACAAATGTACCACAAATATCTACAACGTTTCAAAGGTGCTCATGAGCTAAACCGCCTAACAATCCTCTCATTTGGAGCAGTTGTAGCATTGTTCCAGTTACATAGAACATCGTCTTCCATGTTGTAGGCACTAACTGGATAGCTCCATTGGTTGCAATGACATTTATGTGAACGTCATCCAAGTCACCCATCTGATAATGTTTCCTATAGTGACTAACGTCGTTACTACCATTATCACTCATCTTTATACCTACGGATAGGCAACAAAACACACAAGACAACAATCTACTACCACTCAAAAAGTTTACTGACAAAGTTCACTAATCGAATTCTTAGCCACCATTCCCGGGCAGCGGTACCATTCTTTAATTATGCCCAAATTACCCTATGAATAATTAGAAGAGTAAGTGCTCTTTGTCAATAAAAATACCCAACAAAGGGTTAGGGTAGAATCTGAGAAGGAATGTTTTAATGATAAGAAGTCAACTAGGAAATTAAGAGTACTGACCTACTCATTGTAGTACTTTAGGGCAAGTGGGTTGATGATTCCGCCAAATATACTAAAATAGTTTGAAATACTGAGTGTCACAATTAAACTAAAATTCAAAAATTCAACCAATAAAGAAGTAATCTAGTGGTGCAGGTATATGCATCGATGTCACATAGAGGTAGTTGTGTTGCTTAATAGTGCTGAATAATTAAGGATAGGTTGGGTCATCTTTAATGACACTAAAGTTTTTTCGATCTCATAGTACCAATTCATAGAATCTCTTTTTGGTCTCATTTATGTGAATAAAAAATCAACCCATTACCTAACGGAAAAACTCTTTCGAGCAGATTTGGGCAAACAAATCTTAAAATGCATGCATTGAACTAATTACCCACTCCAATTAATCTCTTTCGAGCATCAGTTAGAGATCTAGCATAGCATTAAGATTGCAATCTTAACCCATGACTTAACCCCATTCTAATTAGCCTAAATCCATGAATGTACAACAATAAAACACAGAAAAGACAATATCCACTATATTTAATCAATAACCAACCCCATAATTGCACTCCTAGAATTGGGGTTTAGCCACATATCATAAAAAGTAGAGAAATGATACCTATCATGATAGCAACCATAGATGTGGTAAAATTAAGAAATAATAATCGACACTCACTTTGATTTCAACTTCCCATTGTCAATTTCATGAGTGAAATTTAAAACCCCAAAACTAAAGATGTTTTTCACAAGGTAAGGAGTCTCATCCAAAACTCTCAATGAAAAAGTTACAAAAAATCTCAAATTACAAAAACTCTCTTCCAAAATCTCTCTATTTTCTCTCTCCTTTGGGTTGCTTATAGCTTCCAAAAATTTACCCAACAATTCACTAGGTGAGAAACTCGACGACAATAGTCGGGCTCGCCAAACAAGATCGGTAGATCGATGCCTGTTTCTTAGCTTGCCTTTCTTTTGTTTTGTCCTCCGGGTGTTTGAATCTCTTTTGGCAAATTTGATCCATTCTTCCTTTCACATTCGGGGGATCAGGAATTCCAATTTTTATTCGCCTTTTAAGCCTTCATTTTTCATCAAAGTCATGTCACCTTCGGCGATGGTCACCTGTTTCCCGCTTCAACTTCAGTGCGGTTGCCATTTCACTTTTTAGAATGCCAACCTTCCTTGAAAATCTTATATTGTGAGTAATGTCACATTGGGCGAGGTTAGGCCACCTAGGCGATCCATTTTTTTGGTTAAGCGACTTCCAATGTGGAGTTTATACTTCTTTCAATGCTTTTGGCCATTAGTTCATTTGTTTGTCCTTGCCTTATCCTTTGGCCTTCATAGGTTCAAATCATCAAAATATCATGAGAATAGAACATAATTAGGTATTGAAAACACTAATTATTGAATTAAAAATGCCTCAGATGAGTGGAAATCTACAATCCATCAGTATCTCCCTTATTGTGGTCCACATCATATGTCAGGCATAAACAACAAATGAAGGAGGGATAAGAGAGACACTTTTTAACTTCCAAGACCACCTCCTGATTGGCTTGCACGATGGTTTGCCCAACATTAATATGGATTTCCATCCATGATGGCACAAATAAAAAGTTCCCTATAAAGAGAAACATCGGTCTCATTCCTCAAAGGAATCACCCTCTTACAAATGATAGAAAGCTAAGTCTTGGCTTCAGCTATGAACTCTAAGGAGTAGATCTAGTGGTTGTTCTCAATCCATTAAGGCCTATGGCCACAACGAAAGTGTGTAGCAAACCAATCTTCACCTGCTTCTCTTTTGCTTTGCTTATGAACATTATCGACATTGGGAAGGCCATAATAGGCATTGATCCTTATGGGGTAAAAATGTACTTGTTTACCCTGGAGTGTGACTAACAAGTCACTAGAGAAGTTAGTTTGGGCGGCATTAACATTGAATTCTCGAACCACTATGTAGTAAGTCCTGATAGGCTCATCCCCAAAACACATCCACCTGCTAGCCTCTAAATTCCCATTGAAGTTCGGCATATGGTCTTAAAGTTTTTTTTTTCAAGAGAAGACCCCACTCATTTGTCATATTTTTGTGTGGAAATGATTATGCAATTAGTTGCACTTGGCAGACACAAACTGCTCTTGATCATAAATCTGATCCCCAATGACATTTTCTTCCAATTGTGTTTCAACTTTGTTGACGTTATCAGCCATTATTTAAAAATAGGGTACCTATACAAGATGCAAAAATGTCAAACAAATGCAAAGGTACTTAAAGCAACTGACTAGCAAGAAGCAAGGGCACAACTGTTGCGCGAACGTCGTTGCTTAGGCAAAAGAAATGAACCAAAAAGGAATCGGGAAAATAGGGGTGAAGCTAGTGTTTTTGGCTGTTTTCACTACCAGGCAGGAGATTCATCGCTAATGTGGAAATTTGCATCACAATCGCGACTTTCCATCTTTCATGTCTTCATGATCCAGCGATTTCAGATTTGAAGACATTGCGCTTGCGGCATTAGACATCGCGATCATGGGGAGTATATTAGCCCAGATAATAATTTTCACTTTGGCATTTCATTGAACAGGTTGTGAGCAAGTTGTTCTAATTCCTTTTCCCACGATTTTAAGCCTCTATTTTACCCCTTTTCAGTTAAGTCCCAATATACAACAACAACAACAACCAAAAACACAAATAAAAAACGAAACACAATTCATGAGCACAATTTAGGGCGAGAATAAACCCCTTTGAAAATAACTTACCAATTTCAAATGTTGATCAAGAATGGGAGGAAATATCATACATTGAGGGAAAATGTTAATCGAAAGGAGATGTTCGCTCAACAAATGATCAAATCACCTAGGGATTTCTGAGTTTTAGATGCAGTTTTAAGATTGGGAGTAAACGCTTAGGCGACTTTATGTGTTTTCTAATTGTTTCCCATTTAAATTCAGATGAGTCATCGTGGTCGCGACATGCTCCTCGCAATCATGACATCACATTTAGCTTACCCTTTCCAAACACAAAACTAGGCCCTCACAATTACGACCATCAGGATTCAATACATCGCAATCACTACTAGAGGCTCTCATGATTGTAATAAGTAACTTGATGATAGACCAACTAAAGCTACTCTCAATTTGGACGATGGCATGGTAAAATGGGCGATCCGCCCAATCCTTATTGGTGCACCTAAGAGTCCAAAATGTTTCAACTCCTAATATGAAGGTGTTTTCACCCCAAACATCGATTCCAATCAATTTTATCCATCCAACTTGTTCAAACAATAACCACAAACTTTGGAACTATGAAGGTTAATCAAAAAGAATTCTAAGCTATTCTAAAAATAAAAAAACTCAAAATTAAAATACTAATAAAATTTATTTGGAGACCGATGACAGGTACATCACCCTTTGTGTTTCCACTTCAAGGCAATAAACCTTGTCCCTAACTTTAGGTTAATTTCACTCTGAAGAGTATAAGGAAAGGAAGAGAGCATCAAGAATATCACTCGATCTCTCCATTTTGAAAACTTGAATTACTTGTTCAACTTCACATCATTCTTTCATGGAGGAGCATTGAGAAAGAGTGAAATAATCACTAGGAAATTCGAGCATCGAGCATCATAATCTTTATCCTTCAAGTGAGTTGTACCCTCACTTTCAATTGATTAGAATTGCCATATATGATCTTTTTGGCTTTTTCATCAAATTCTAGTATATTTATTTCATTGATTTTGGTATCTTAGATTTTTATTGGCTTGGCTCGGTTGCATAAACCCAAGATTCCATCTATGTGTATTTTAACCCCTTTTTCTTGACACTCAAACTCTACTTCACCTTTGTTGGCTATTGGACAAGGAGTATCACCTACTACAATTCTTATTTTAATATCGACCTCCAAAGCATCAATTTCATACCCTAGTCGGATCATGTCAAAAGATCGAGTTAGGTGGCAATTGTGAAACTCATCCCACAATTGGGAAATTAGATGTAGGAGCTTCTCAATATCTTCAAGCCTTGGGCCAAGATCATGAGCCATGACTCACACACCACACCCATTTCTTCCCAACAAGGCCATGCGTTATCAACATAGGGCTTAAAACCCCCAAGAATTTCTTTATCACAAGAAGCCATAGAAACAAAACAAAAGAAAGTAAAGACAAATATTCACAATCTAGATGGAAACAAGTAAACTATAAATCTTAAATCAATTTAATGTGCCTAATTATTCCCCAACAGCAGTGCCATTTTTTATAATGCCAAAATTGCCCTCTATAAAAGTTTAAAGAGTAAGCAGTCATCGTCAATAACAAAACCCAACTAAGAGTCCAGGTGAAATCCCACAGAGAATATTTTTTTGCTAATTGAAAAGACAAAGGGTGTGTTTGGTAGGAAGGAAAATGTTTCCCATGGAAAATGTTTTCTTGGAAAACAAGTAGATTTCTAACTTATTTTCTCATGTTTGGCTGGTTAGTAGAAAATATTTTATGGAATTTTTTTTTAATGTTTGGTTGGTGAATAGATAATATTTTCTGAAAAATATTTTTTAATGTTTTGTTGGTTAATGAAAAATAATTTCAGAAAATATCTTTTATTTTTTTGCTTGAGACTAAAAAAATACTCTTTAGGAAAATAATTGATGATCCGAAAATCAACACCGATAATAAATCTAGGACCCGATCCCGACACCCAAACTAAGACATGACCTCGATAACCATTCCAAAATCCGACCATGAGATTTTACCCAGGACCTGACCCAGGAATTCTTTTTCAAAAACAATTTTTTTAATAAAAAATTTATCGGGGTCGCGCGTGGGGTCGGGTGTAGGGGTGGTAAAAAAATGAAAATAATAATAATTTTAAATATGTTTCAAAAATAATTTTTAATTGGTTTTTTGATTTGGTGGGGCGTCGGGGGGGGGGGGGGTGGAGTTGGCGTAAAAAATGATTTTTTTAAAAATTAGAAATATTTCCCAAAAACAGTTTTTCTTAAAAAAAAATTGACGGCAATGCCTGGGTAGGGGTGGAGCGGGGGGGGGGGTGGCGTAAAAATGAAATTTGTTAAATTTGAAATATTTCCCAACAACATAATTTTCGTAAACAGTATTTTTGACGGGAATGGCCTGGGTGTGGGTAGCGGCCAGGGGGTGGTAGGGGTGGGGTACGGGGATGGCGTAAAAATTGAAAAAAATTCAATTTAAAATATTTTCTAAGATTATATATATTTTAAATTGACGGGGGTGGCCTTGTTGGTGGGACCTGGCATAAAAAATTAAACTTGAAATATTTTCCAAAAGCAATTTTTTTTGGACGGGTAGGGAGTAGGGTTGGTAGGGGTTGGGTGAGGGAAAAAAAAGTCTTAAAATTTGAAACATTTTCAAAAATGTTATAAAATATTATAGTGTGGATGTCCACTACACCAAGAAGTTACTCTCACCCATTATCTCCATCACTTTCCTCAATTATGAAGATAACCATAACCTCCATAATCTCTACCTTTATAACCATTATTCTTGTAACCTTTCACTTCCATAACCTCCTCCATTATATTCATATTAATGTCATGTTTATGACTAACATTTTGTATGCATCTATTTTACACTATAAATAGAGGCATAAGGGTTCATATTGTATACACTTGAAGATTTGGTGAACACTTGAATACTTTGAAGAATAAGAAATACTCTCATATCTTGTCTCTATATTACTATTATTTTCATCTTCTATATTTCTTGTCTTATTTTGCTTTAGTTTTTACAACAAAAAAATTTTTAAAAAATATATTTAAAATTTTAAAAATAAGAAAATTTAATTTTTTATTTGAATGGCGCGAGTCGGGTACGGGGTATGGGTAGAGTTTTGAAAAATGTTTTCCTCAATTTTGGAAGGGAAGTCATTTTTCATAAATTTGAGGAAAATGAGTTGATTTGAAAACATTTTCCAAACATTTTTAGTCAACCAAATATGAGAAAATTGAAAAACATTTTCTGGAAAAAATGTTTTCCTCCATACCAAGCACACCCAAAGAATGAATAGTTATAAGTTTGAATATAATCATACAATATATAAAATTATCAAAAAAAGTGAGTGATTTTAGTACCAAAATGATGGATTTGGATCAAGACATTATCAACAAAGGATATATGGGAATTAGAAAATTCCGAATTCAATCCACAATCAACGATCAATTGCAATTCAACACATACTAAATCAATCGTAGATAGGCTAGATCATTATCAATCAACACTAATGTCCTTTCGGTTTCAATAAGTTTAATCACGAAATCTCTATTATGTATAAATTGTGTTAAACAACAATGCAATCCAAGACCATAATCTAAACCCCTATTTCTAGCAAGTTTAACTATCAACAAAGTAGAGCTCAATTATCTCATTTTGGTCTCAAATTTATGACTTAAATCAAACTATTGTTATTAATCATGTTCTTCACTTAACAAATTCCAAGGGTTAGATCTGAGTTTGCGCTTTAAAATCATAAATTCAAACAAGAAACTAGATTAAACCTATTTCAATAATTTAGGCATAAATCATGAAATCACAAAAACAATAGGATGATAAAGCAAATACCACAAATAATTTGTATATATCTAGCACAAAGCCCCAATTTCAGATACACAATTACACCCACAATTCTCACAATGTAAAGCAAGGAAAAAGGAAAGGAACAAGAGATTTTACTATTAAGCACACAATCTTTAAACCCAAATGTTAATTGTGAGGCAACCCAACCATCAGGGTTACGATAAAGCACCATGGGTGAGCAGTTCACTACAGCTCGACCCCCATATATCCCAGCATGGGTGAAGGAGTTCTATTATGCCTATTTTAAGGCTTTACAAAAGATGAGAAATGGAGTAATATGGAAGCTATTGCAAGAAGTGGAGTTCCAAGTAAAAAAGTTTAGTGTCATTCTAGGCCGATAAATGATTTCATGGACACCAAAGGAAACAAATTCGATTTATACCTGCTTCGGATAAAGCAAAATTTAAATGCACTCAAAGAGTGGAGGGCACCCCTCATTTCTTATAATACTCCTTCTGGATTATACTAATCACTCACATATGGCCATAACTAAACCCATGAATATTAAGGACGACACAAAAAGAAAAAATCGCGATATTCTCTTTATCAAGTCACGAAAGACAAGTATTACTAAGATTACTCCTACAAGGTTCATCACCTTAGATAACTCCTTTATAAACTCTAGAAGATCTTCCTCTATCTTTGGCCCATGGAATTTCCGCAATTCAATAAAACATAAAACACATACCGGAACCCTTAAGATCCACTACCACTCACTCTTTGAGACTTACGGGTAGACATCCTTTCTTGGTTAAACCTTAGAGGAACTTAGAGGAGTTTTGACCGAGAAACCTTTCTCTTTTTCACTAAAGTTGGATTAAGACAACTCTAGACCATGTCAACCCTTATCACCACTTTTGGTGGGGTCTACCAACCAACTATGCCTAGATATTATCTAAGCACCCTACTTAAGTGACCATACTTAAGATCAATCTTAAAATACAACAACTAACCCTTTGAAGTTGGTCAACACTTATACTTCTTATTCTTCACCTTAACTAGATGGTACATGCAACCCTCAAAGTCAACTTCAAAACACAACATAATCCCGACCTAGGGCATATAATTTCTTTTCCCATCTCCACTCTCAGATAGGCTCCTTTGGGAATCAACAATTTGACCATACGGGTTCTACCATCAACTAAACATAACCTCACAATTACCTTGCTAGGTAGGCACACTATCTCCCCCTTTGGAGTAAGCCTACACAAGTTCTTCTAACCAACACAAAGACAATTATGAAGCATTAATCACACAAAATACAACTTCATAATCTATTCCATCAAAGCTCACAAGTCACATAGCCATAATTGGCATTACAACCACTCGCTCCTTCTAGCAAGAACCCTTCAAGTGGTCCAACTTTAAACACCATAAGACAAGGAATAAGAGAGAGAGCTTATAGATCTATGGCACGACTTAGAGAATGAAGAAGTGAAACATTTCCTAAAACGTCTCATAGCCTCCTACTCATAGTTGTGGTGCACAACACAACCATGAATCGGACTCTAATCAACGCGGTGTGTTGGACTCCGAGGATCTATCAACCTAGTGCTCTGATACCAAGCTTGTCACGACCCAAGCCTAGGGCCTAGACGTGACATGGCGAATGAGGAACCCGAAGGAACCCCAAACAAGCCTCTCAAACTTGTCATCACACTTCATCGGTCGCGGAAGTACATTCAACATTAATTAACGGGAAATAGGGACTAAGGGCAAACCATTTCAAAATGACATCATAGAACAAGAGTCAAGCTCATTTACAAAATACTCGTCCAACGCACACCTCTACATACATAGATAGGACGGGGCCATGACATTCTACCGGCTCCCCTCATAGTCAAAATACAATTGCAAGCTAAAGTCTCAAAACATAGGAGTAGAAAACATAACATAGCCCTCGAATCATTGAGGACTCACCAACAACTCGGATAAGCACCGTACTAGCCACGTGAATGAAGAGAAGGATCAAGAGTAACTCCGGTCCCTACATGGTGACATCATGTAGGCAAAATATGCGTTAGTACTTGGAATGTACTAAGTATGCGGGGTGCAACACAACAATAGACAAGGACACAATCGAAATACAAGAAATAGTTTCATAGGCATTATGAATAACAATATGAGGATACATGATCAAAGTGAAGTCAAAACATGTTTAAGTAACTCTATACTAATAGTAGATATCATATGTGTATACATGATCCAAACAATTTATAACCCCAACTTAGGATGGGGGATGCCGTTCACACCCGGACACCCTGGTGGCAAGGTATAAACCCCTCACATGGTTGATGTTGGTCACACCCCAAGCATCCTAGGTGGTGAGATATAAACCTCTCACATGGTTGATGTTGGTCACACCCCAAGCATCCTAGGTGGTGAGATATAAACCTCTCACATGGTTGATGTTGGTCACACCCCAAGCATCCTAGGTGGTGAGATATAAACCTCTCACATGGTTGATGTTGGTCACACCCCAAGCATCCTAGGTGGTGAGATATAAACCTCCCACATGGTTGATGTTGGTCACACCCCAAGCATCCTAGGTGGTGAGATATAAACCTCTCACATGGTTGTCCGGTTCTTTTCCCCCGGACCGGGCATGGTCATGCAACACTTTATATAGGAAATTCCCATTAGGCTCTAATGCAATCTCACGTATGGAATGAACATATACACAAGCTTAGTTTGTCATCAACACATCTTTGGAGTTCCATACATCTCATAACTCAAGCTTTAAAGCATCAATTTATCAATTCTCCATAGTTGGACATTTTGTCAAACACCTTGAAGGCATGTAATGGAATCAAAGAGCATGGGAAATAGGGTAGTAATTATGCAGCCAAACCAATGAACAACCTACAACAACACCTTTTTAACACCCACAATACCACATGAAAATCTCCACATCCATTCCAAATTTAGGTTCAAGTTCTAGGGTCACAACATGCTCAAAACAATCACTTTTCATGTTTAAAATTCAATGTGTAGGAAATTATTACAAAGAACAAGACTAATATATGAATCTTAACTTAAACCATGAATTAGTGAGTAGAATAGAGTCTAGGCACTATGGGTGGAAGGACCCATGAGTTCAACACCACATACCTTGAGTTCTTATGAAGGTCTTGAGAGTGTCTTCAATGGAAGCTTGCAACTTGGAACAAGAGTCTCTTCAATCTTGAGGAAGGTTTTGGATTAGGGTTCTTGAGAGAACTTGAGAGAAAATGTGTCTAAGTATGGGAGAGGTGTTTTGGAAATGTTTTAGAGATGAAATTTGAACTAATGCTATATAGGAAATAACATATGCCCTTTGGAAGAAAAATTCGTCCAACACTTAGAAAAAAAAAGGGGGCGGGTGAACAGTAAAAAAGGCTACTGGAAATTGCATTCCCTGCCGGACAGACTTTACGAAAATGGGCATAACTTCTTCGTCCGAACTCCGAATGAGGTGAAACGAAGTGCATTAGGTAGATAACTCAAAGGGATTTCCATGGATATATTATTGGCCACCCAAATAATTTGTGTGCTAGGAGATATGACCCTCCAAAGTAGACCCTCGAAAAGGCTTCACTTGGAAATTTCGGATTTTGATACGGTTGCTCTAAAATTTGGGTTAGACCCATTCCCCACTCAATTTGACCCCCCTAAACAAGAATATGAAGTCGGATTTCCGAAATCATGCACGGATTTTGAGATATATGAAAATTACAATTATAGGTGTTTCCGAAGCACATTTTCGGGCATTTTTGGGGTCGTTTCAGATCAGTTGACAGGGGTCTTGCTGGCCGTGGGCTTAGTTTTAAGCCGAGATATACTTGTTTGTTTTCTGGATTGGGTGTGACTGCCATGCACTAGTAGCAAATGGTTCAGCAGGGTCGGCTCGCACATGAGTTTTGGCATTTGTAGCCAGTTACACCCCTCGAGTTTGGGGCGTGACAAACTTGGTATCAGAGCAACGTCGTATCCTAGGGAGTCTGCAAGTCATGTCTAGTAGAGTCTTGTTTGTAAATGTGTTGTGCACCACATTCAATAATCAAGAAGCTATCGGGCATGTTAGAATGACTATCCTTCTTTTGCTCACCTCGTGCTATAGAGCGGTGTCTTAAGGGTTGATGTTTCTTGCTTATAATTGATACTTGTATGCAGATAGAGATGGCTGACACAAGACACACCACAACTAGCCAGGGGCTAGATACAACTGCAGGCGAGGGTACTAATAAGGTACCACAGGTGTAGGTAGCCTATTGTGAGATCCAGGGGGAGACTTCTCAGCCTCCTATAGCTTCTCCACCGCTTCAGGAACCTCCGAGGGCTAAAGGACTTCCGACTCCACTAGCAGTACCACCTCTAGTTCCTCCTATTCCATCAGATTAGGATTTTAAGAGTGTAGTATGTATGTTAGCACAATTAGTAGCTGCACAACACCACCCAATTGAGCCATATGTTGTCGGATCTTCTGAAGGGCTTGGAAGTTTGAGAGTTCGTGAATTTCTTGCCTTGAATCCTCCACAGTTTACAGGGATAGATAGCAGAGAGGACTCTCATCACTTTATTGATCAGCTTCATAGGATCCATAGAGTCATGCATTCATCAGTGACTGAGTAAGTTGAGTTAGCAGCATTTCAATTACGCGATGTTGCAGTATTGTGGTATGAGAGTTGGGAGAGGTCTAGGGAAAATATGCATCTCTGCCCGCTTAGGATAGCTTTACAGAAGCCTTCATATATCACTATTTGCTTCGAGAGATTAGGGATGGATGGGTGGACTAGTTTCTGAACCTCCGACAGGGCAGCATGAGTGTCCGAGAGTACAGGCTGAGAGTTGTTTCATTGGCTAGATATGCACTAACATTTGTTGATACGATGCATGATAGAGTGCATAGATTTGTAGGATGGCTCGAATTCATGCCTTTGCACAAGGCGTAGAGGATCGCCGACATGTAATTGTTGATTTATTTGTAGTAACAAGTAACAAGTAAACGGGCATATTGTAATATCAATATGAGAATGAAAATAGGGTAAATGTGTTCCCCATAATTTCTTAACGCAATAATCCTAATAATAGTAACTATTTCCTAGTGTTAACATGTAAGGTTGGTAAATTAGGTATATCCAAAGTGACTGGTCATCCAAGTAGGGAAGTTCAATAACAACTTGGTCGGTCTACGGGTATATAATTTACTAACCCTTACCCTTAACCCCAAATTAGCCTTGCACTAGGTGGGTCAGGGTATTAGATAGCACATTATCACGATAAAACTGCGTTGTTCAAAATCTTTCTCATTCATTACTTCCTTGGTAGGGAAAGTAGGAATGAGGTGGGTTCTAACGTTGTGCATCGCTAAAAAGCATTCAAAACGAAGAACTTAACTATACATGGATAACACTATTTCAAAATAACTCAATTATTAGTTTTACGTTGTTAATGAATCATGATTCCAACAACCCTAGTTGTGGATTTAGTTATTCATGCTTGAGTTATCACAATTCATAGTAGGGTTAATAAGATAAATCATGAACTTACAATTAGAATAGATGAAATTCAAAATCTTGAATTGAAGAAGCAACACAAATTTCATAAACCAAACTTTAAGAATTAAACTCCAATATTATTTGCAAAACATTTCCCAAAGCCAAACAATGTATCACAAAAAGTTTGCCAACCCTAAAAGAAGATTTACAACTAATATTTATAGAAAATAAATCCTAAACCAAGTAGGAAAAGGAAACCTAAGGAAATCTTGTTTTGGTCAGTGTCACGAATGGGTGGTCACCTATGTCTCGTCACAAGTATGATGGCACATAGTTGCCACCATTACTCACCAGTTAGTCAAAATTCTTAAGGATGCCATCGACGGGCATGACCTATGGCTTGCAGGTTTAAGAATGGACCGTCATGTTCAATCGTCGTTCATGGACTGGAACTTATCTTTTCCTTATCTTCTATGAAGTCATCTATGACTCATCATCGGCGACTCGTTTGTTGCTCCACCGTTCCATACTTAGTCCATTTTCCTCATCACATTACCCTCGCCTTACACCTACGACACGTTGAAGGAATGATGGCTCATAGGTGGGCTTATCTATTACCAAGTATCTATTGTATCAAGCACTTTCAACACCAACTACTCAAAAATCTATTTCCTGCAAAATCAGATCAAAAGACCATCACATCTAATTAATACATCCCTAATGCTCATGAAGAACTCCAAGTATAATGCATCAAAATACCGTAAACTCACGGTACATCACCCACTAGAAGGTAAGAATCCCATACCAGAACAACAATTAATTAATATAAGTGTAGAACCAGATGGAAACATTGAAAGCATCAAACTTAGGTTATCTAAAATAAACTTGATCCCACACCCAAACACTATTTTAAGCAAGAATCCACAAAGGGGCTCACAATTAGCCGAGAAGTTTCGGGATCTACACGAAGGGTCGTTCTTGACCAAAGACAATATTTAGGCCAAGAATGTTGATCAAGGTCAAACTTAGGCCAAAACTCATAAGCTAAAACGCCTAATCACACAAACTCGCACTAAAAGACTCATGAGTTGTATCAACCATGCCACTAGCCTAAAATAACCCTTCAAGAGTTGATGGTATCATTACAATTATATTTTGAGGTCACTTTTGTAAAACCTCAGATTCAAAAAAAAGGAAAAGATAGCATTAAACCGTAGAAGGCATCCGTAGAAAGTGGTTAAGTTTTTGTGAAAATCAAGTATCAATATCTCATTCGACTGTTGATCAAGATGGTCCATCAAAAGTTTTATGAGTCGTAGATAAGTTTCATAGGACGGTTTGAGACATAGTGAAATATTAGGGTCAAAGTTGAGTTCTACGGTTGGGGTCTACTGATTATTGAAGCTTCTACGAGCCATAGTTCAGTCTCGTCAAAATTGATTAAAGTATAAGGCTCAATTATTGGGTCTAAGGTTGAACAGTATTGTCATTCCCCAAACTCGAGGGGTGCAACTGGCTCCTAATGCCAAAACTCAAGCCTGAGCGGACCTTGTTGAATAATTTGCTACTAGCGTATGTCAGCCACACACAATCAAGAAAACAAACAAGTATATCTCGGCTTAAAACGAATCTCTCGGACGGCAAGGCCCCTATCAACTGATCTATAAAAGAAACAGCTACTCCCAGGAGATTATATAAATAAATAGCCAACTAGCACAAAAGTCCTGATAAGGCCGTCGAGGCCATCATGATATCTATACCAAAACTAAAAGCAGGTATATATCAATACAATACATCAAATAGCTCACAGGCTTCAGCAAACCAACAACAAAGGCCAGTATGGCCATAAAGTAGCTATACACCTTACACACTAGTCTGCAAGTCTCTAAGAGTAGTAAAGATTAGTGGGATAGGCCCCAGCCTACCCATAAAGATATATACAACAAAAGGTAACAAACCTCCCAACTCTGGCAGCTCCGGAGGAAAGGGGCTAGCCAACCGTATAAAAGTCAATTTGTTGCTGAGGAGGTCTACTCGGTCGTTTGTCAGGACCTGCATGCATGAATGCAGTGCCCCCAAGGAAATGGGGCGTCAGTACAAAATAATGTACAGAGTATGAAAGGCAATAGACTATGAGGAGGTATCCTGATATATTGGAATAATCTGATAAATAAATCAAGGATAAGATAAGTGTACTGACCTGCTACTAAATCTAAACTTATCAAAAATAATAAAACAACAACCTAACCAACCTCCCATAATTTCGGTAGGTACAAACAACACACAAGACCACCTAGTCAGGCCCCCATGAGCTCGGAAGGTGCCAATCAGCCTATATACCCCTGTCAGTAGTCCCATAACCCCGTAGGTAGTCATATAGCCCTCTTAGGCATTACTATATCCCCATAGGCAGCACATAGCTCTCTTAGGAATCAACATAGCTTATAGACAACCCATAGCCGTCTTAAGCAACAACATGGCCTTATAGGAAGCACATAGCCTTCTTAGGCGTCAACATAACCCAGTAGGCAACTCATAGCCCTTCTAGGTATCAATATAGCCTCGTAGGCAACTCATTGCCCTTTTAGGCATCCATATATCCCTGTAGGCAGAACATAGCCCTTTTAGGCATAGATCACATTCCTGTAGCTAACCACAATAGCCCCAAGGGCAACAATAACAATCCAATCGCTAAAAGCAAGCAATTTAGTTATAAGCAACCTATACAAATAGCCTCTAAGTTGTGTCCAACATAGGGACGCTACTAACTGAATAAGAATCCTGACAAGGGAGGATTATATCAACTCGAGCAGCCAACAATCAACAATAATGGCTACAAGTATAACAAGGATAACAACCCAATTACATTGATTCTAAGCTTTAAGGAAACATGTCGTAAGTAGGTAATAGTCTTAACATACCTTTCTAATGAACGCTTGAAAGACCGTAGTTCTTTCACGAAAGTTGTTCCTTATGTATAAAGCTTCGCAAACACTATATATTCACAGATGGTACGCACCTATAAACAATTCATAATTAATCTAAAATCGGCAGATTTTCCATATTGCCCCAACTTATCGAAATGTCCATAGAAATTCATAAAACCATAAAAGGGTCCCAAGATGATTACCTTAGTTAACCAAGTGTAAACTTTGAAGAAACACCAATAACTACAAATTTATATCTTCAAAAACCATCTCCAAACACAACTAATAGAAGGGAAAAATGATTGCCACGAGTAGGGATTACGTTTCTAGGCACAGGAGCAATGTTAAGTGGTAGAAATTGTTAAAAACAAACCTTCATCATGCTAGAACTCTATGGGAACCCTCTCTTAAGATTTATCCCTAGTTTGGAACTGAAATGAAATGTTTTCATGGCTTAAAACGTTAAATAAGTTGACATGCCATATTTTTGACCCGACCCGGATCCGACCCGCATTCTGCCCCGGCAGTCCCTAGTAAAATTCTCATAACTTTTTACTCTAATGTCTGTTTGATATAGGGTTTTGATTGTTGCAGACTAGACTCGTAGGCCTTCGATTTAATGGGTGATAGGCCTTATAACTCTTTATATATTTGGAGAAAACATCCAAGACATTTGACCCAAATTTCTAGAGAAATCTTTTAAAAGGAACTGATGATAATTTTCGCCAACTTTTATTTTGCCACTTACTTAACTTCAAAACTTGAGATACAACCCCTGAACACTTAAAATATGACATACCACATCATTTTTAATTTATTACTCACCCTCCTTGTCTTTCCACGAAGATACGAATTAATTTAGACGTTTTTAAAAGTCGGGTTGTTACAAGTATGGACCATAGGAATTTGTACGGTCTTTAGGTCACACCCGTAGACCAAGTTGGCAGTTATTTTAAGGATTTTTTGGTCTTTTCCTCAAGTACTTCATACCTAAGCTATGTCAATTTTATTCCTATTCTAAGCCCTATATAAGTATTTTAAGTCCTAAAACTACCCATTCTTATATCACTTTAAGGTCTCAAATTCACCATAGATTTTGGCTTTGGTCATTAAGGTATATTAATATTCACCTATGGATTTCTTTCCTCCATTAGGTGCCCAAGAATCCCAATTTCTACAAGTTCAATTCTCAATTCAAAGGTAGGGTTTTATACAATTTACATGGGTTCTTGTCAATTATTATTCAATTAACTATTTTCTATCTTTTAATGTATAAATTGAAATATTTACATGATTTTATGATACATTCATATGAATCCATGCATGATCCATTATTTTTTACTATGAATACATGATGAACCTTATGAACTATGAAGTTATGCATGTTTTTATGAAATTAATGTATATGACTTGAGGATGATTTTAGACGAAACTATCAATGAATTTCTGAAAGGCTTTTTCACATAAGAATTTATTAGGTTGAATGGTTTTCTCACCTAAGTTGAATCAACTTTTAAGGAGCTACTCTAAATGACTTAAACTTGGATTGGTAGGTTAATGATGCCTTTCCCTGGATGATGAAATGAATATGATTATTTACTTTTCCATGGGATGTTACTTCGAGATGATGTTGAGATGGAGGCTCTCTCGTTATTATAGGTTGGGTCTCTAGTAGCAATCTTTTTGTCTCTAACTACGTGCCCCCATAAGATGTTTTAGCTAGTGGATCCCCGTAAGCTAGAAGTTATGGTGCTTGGCATGGAGAATATGACATCTATTTTTGGTGTGGAATAGACACCGGATTCCATGGTTTATCTCACATGGTCTATATCGATTAATGGTTAACACCCCACAATAAACGAACAAGGTTACTTTCAATGTATCTCACTGAAGTGTTTTAAATATGTTAAGCTTGTTTTGACCATGTATGTGACTTGTTTTTTCAAATATCTTACCTTTAGCTTTAGCTTCGTCATTAGATGTCATGTAAAGTCCATTAGCATGACTTAATATCATTTTTGTATTGCGATCATACTTAGTACATTCCATGTACTAAATTATAGTTGTACCTATATTTTTTCACTTATGTATGGTCCGACGCTCTTACCTCATCTACTTGTGGCTAGTTGATGTCCCTTTTCAACTCGAGGATTAGTGAGTCCTCACGTTTCAAGGACAAACACACTTTTATAGATTTTCATTATTTCAGTTTTACGCTTTGTACGTGTTGTT